>NW_021604657.1:4509227-4547977 GCF_004785775.1 Grammomys surdaster
GCCTCTCTGCCTCTCTGCCTCTCTGCCTCTCTGCCTCTCTGCCTCTCCTCTGCCTCCTGAAAGCTGATAGGGCTCAAAGTCCAATTCAGAGGTTTTATAAGAGGGATTCTACTTTTAAGGGCTAGCAGGTATTAGCTATGGTGAGTCCCATACATGGCCTCTTCTACCATTTCTGAAACCCTGTGCTAAATATGCAGGAGCTTCAGCTCTTCTTTTCTTTCCTTTCAAACTGTCACTAGAGCACTTGATACCTCATAGATACAGGATGCTCACAGGATGCATGAACAGGGTGACTGAGAGAGGGGTCATTTATTTCCCACAGCTTTAAAAATAAGTCTCAAAAGAAAATACTTCAAATATTGCTGGAAAATTTAATAGTTCATTTTTTATCTTTCCCCACAAAGCACACTTCACACTCCACTGCACTGGCTCATAAGTCCAACTGAAAATCTTCCATGTTCTATGACTTTGCTGGAGGTTCTTATTTAGCCAAAGTGTTTTCACCTCCAGACAGAAAGTCACAATTTTCATCTCTCTTTGGCTAAGGATTCTCGTGGCTGCTGGTGTCCAACCTCACTGAGCCCAGCTATAAAGAACTAAATAGGATCAGCTCCCTTCTATCCTCCCCCTTTTCCCATCCTCATACTGTTTTTATATGTGCTTATCCTTATCTTCTGCCTCTTTCTTCTCTTTGTCTTCCTTTCATCTTTTCCTCCCCTGAAAGTAGATTACCTGCCAACAACCACCCTCGTCTTTTCTTGTTCCACCTTTGGAAGGCATATTAAACTCTAATGTTAATATTAAAAAGTAATGAGAAAAAAATTTCTTTCTATGTCAGCTTCTGAATTCCAAATTTCTTACTGACATTCCCGTAACCTACCTACATGCATGTCAGTGATATCATTTTCTTTGCAAATTTTTCCATGTGTTTTCCTGATCCTCCCAGTTCCTTCTGTTCTATGTCCCTTTTGGGCTTTATCTCCTGCAGAACAGTCTCTACAGGTTTCTAGCCCAAAGAGCTTTTCCCTTCCTTAGAGCCCTCCAGCATGTAATGTTGCATCTTATATGCTGGCACAAAATTAATCATTGTCTGAAATTGTTCCATCATAATACATTTATTCTTAAGAAGACAAGATTGTTCTTCAGGACAAAACTACTTCCTTCATTGTACCCCATGTCACTCCTCGGCTCAAGAATCTTGAGTGTCCCCTTGTAGTGAAGGCAGTATCTCCAGCTCATACAGTAAAGCATTCACTAACCAAACAGAATTCACAAATGTTCTCTATGATTCTAGGGTGTTGTACACCTACTTCCTCTCAGAAGATGTCCTTACTATCCTTTTGGTTTTAGTTAAGAAAAGTAAGCAAATTTTGGATCACTTTTATAAAATAGATTTAATCCATAAGGATGAAGCCAACTGCATAAGGTATACTAAGGTAGAAAGACTTGAGGTAACTAATACATTTGACACAAGAGCAGAGTAGAGGAGTAAGAATGTCCTGTGGACCACTTTGTGATTCTAGGCATGACTAGATTAAAACATTAAAATATTACAGTCCTATGATTCCATCTTGTCTTCACAACAAAGACCAAACTGCCTAACATAGCACTGAATGACTTCAGGGGCCTGTCTACAAGTCATAGCCCCAGACTCTTCTTGCATAATGTTCTTCTGTGTCCTCCTTCACAGTCTACTCTATCCATGAGGCACACAGCATGTAATATTTCACAAGGACCACAGTACCCTCAGTTCTGCACAGACTGCTCTGGCTATGCTCCATGTCATCCCATTCCAGCTTTCATATACAGCTCTTAACCAGGCTTTGTGTGCTCAACCTTGCTGTACAGGTAAGATTCCACCTCCTATTACAATAGCTTCTTCTATTGTTTTGCTCATTCAACAGCAGGAAAAAAGAAAAAGAATTTCTAAAGCTTCTTACCCAGTAAGGAACAGAAAGAGCAAAACACTGATTTATTACAGTAATAATGACTTGTCGAATTTTTACAAAGGTTGACATGGAAAAAAAAAGTCCTTTACAAATGAAAAAAAATCCTATTTTCATAGAATGAGATTTTCCTCCTGAGAATGGGAAGTAGGTAACCATTTGGTGTTTTTAAAAAAGAACACTTTGCTAGGGATAGAGGTGTGGAGAAGTTTCTAGTGTTTGGTCATGTAAGCTGAAAAGCCAAATCAGCCCTTCTTGTGCTAGTCATAAAAATTCCTCCAGGGAAGGGTAGACCTCTCCCAGAGTCTGAGTACAGGCTATACCTGGTATCCATTCTCTCTTTTCTTTCTCAGATCCCTCCATTAGGAACCAGAGAGGAAGAATACAAGTCCAGAAACCCTCAGCAGCTTTCTAATAAGTAGAATAGCTGAATCATCCACAACAACTCTAAAAGCAGGGCAAGAGGCTCCCATGGGCTGCATAAAGTACCCCCAGGAACTACTGTTTCTAAGGGAAGAAGAGGTTATTGCTTGCAAGAGCAGTCAAAAGAAACTTCCTGAAAAAGAAGTCTTCACAAATGAGAGTTGAAGTCAGAGAATAAATGTTCAAGGTCACCTTATAGAAGCTGAGTGCACCAACATGAAAAGAGCTCCCATCCTGGTTTCTGGTTGTCACTAAGTTCCCATTCAATGCCATTACCAGTGTGATTATCCATTAGTGTCCTGAGCCTTAGGCAATGGCATGTTTGTGAGGGGTCACTTGCATCCTGAAGGTGGAAGATACTGGCATTTCTTCAGTATCTACCCAGCCTAGACACACACTTGGAACATGCCAACACATGAACTGTGAAACTTCCTAAAGGCATGTGGAGCATATGATCTTGTGAAGGGCCCCAGCACATATCATACAGGGAAGAGAACCACACTAAGAGATAAAAAACAAAATCTGATGCTAATTGACTTTGTCAATCTGGACTAGATTTCAAGGAGTCTAATGCCAAGTGGTTAATTCCCAATGTATTTGAGTGCAGTATAACTTGGAAGAAAAAGTTTCCTGGTGTAATACAATCCCCATTGCACAAGGAGTATAAATACATTAAAATTCAACTCAGGGTACATCTCACTTCTTCCAAGAAGATAGGATCTGTAAAAAGGCTACCTAGACTCGCTAAAAGCTTAAAGGTCTAGCCTGGCCTTGGTCTTATAGATAATGGGGAGGTCAGTTGGGCTATTAGCCACCTCTGGTCCTGGATGTATGAACTTCCTCTGGCTATAAGGGTCGTTTAGAGTTGTTGTTATGGCCTAGCTTGACAGATAATGCAGATCACCACAAATCTCAGCTTTCTGGGTGGAAGAACAGGTTTAGTTGTTGGTTAGTTAGTTGGTTGTTTTTTATTTTTCCAACTCAAAAAACAATCCTGTATGTTTAACATTTCTGGTTTTCTGGAGATCTGTGGGTCCAAACAGCATTATAGTATACTCCCAACAGTCTTATTATACAACTGAAGAATCTCTGGAAGCACCCAATTGAGTGACTTCACTAGGTCATTGAGCAGAGAGGTCAACCGTTCACTTTTGTCATGTCTTTTTCCTTCAAAGACCATGCTCTTCCTACACCACAAGGAGCTGGGTTGCTATAGTGTTATTCTGTGATTAAGGCTGACACTCACAGAGTTCATTATTATATACCAACTACTGTCAGAAATGCTTGGTATTAGAGATTCAAGTTTCTAAAACTCTCTAAGTCTCAGAAGCATTTCTATCAAACTTCCTAGGCCTGAAGATCTCCATAATTACAGCATTGCTGGGTTTGTAAATGGTAAATCATAACATGTTCTATGGTATGCCTCATGGTGCTTCTAGACTTCCTCTTAATTGGAGCTCAGCCTAAGTGTCTACCTTATTTTCTGAAGGAGACAAATACAGCCAAATTACTTTTTTAAATAGGATGAATCCAATATTGAGCATAATTGTTAACCATAGCATAGCTTTCATTTTAAAGTCTCCATGTAGCTAATGGTTTTTTTCCTTTAGACTTTAAAGTCAGCCAGTTTTTGAACTGAAAACAATACACCATTGCCTAAGTCAATTTTCTGAATATTCAGTGTTTGGATTGGGCTGTCATTCGCAGTGATCATCCTATATGTTTAAAAATGTGTCAGTTAAACAAACATATTCATCACATAGATGATTCTTGAAAGCCCATCCTTGAATCTAGAGCATTCTTTTAGATGTGGGGTACTCCCTAATATATTTGTAAGCATAGGTGACACAGTTAAAAAAAGTGATATTATTATTAGAAAAGCTTTTCATGGTTCACCTTGATCAGCCTACTTGAGAACTTTCCTAATGGGTTCTAATTCCCACTTCAGGGATTATGGGCCTAATGTATGGGGTTTTAGTTATTTTTCTAGATATTTTCTAAAAAATATCTTGATAAAAGAAACTTAAGGAAAGGGGGAGTTATTTTAGATTATGATTCCAGAGAGCTATAGTCCCTAGTTGTGGGAAAAGGAATGCCATCAGGAACACGAAGCAGAAAGATCTTGTTTCATCCATACACCAGAAGCAAAGAGAGAGACAGAGAGAGAGAGAGAGAGACAGAGAGAGAGAGAGAGAGAGAGAGAGAGAGACAGAGAGAGAGAGAGAGAGAGAGAGACAGAGAGAGACAGAGAGACAGAGAGAGACCAGAGAGAGACAGAGAGAGACAAAGAGAGACAGAGACAGAGGAAGAGAGAGAGACAGAGACAGACAGAAAGACAGAGACAGAGAGACAGAGCTAGAGAGAACAGGAAGTGGGGCAAGTCAAGATACCCCCAAAGCCCACCTCTAGTGATTTACTTCTTCCAGCAAGACTGAACCTCCTAAAATTCCATAGCTTCCTCTAGACAGTACCAGGAACTAGGGACAGAGCATTAAAATACATGAGCTTATGGGGACATTTCTCATTGAGACAGCAACACATGTATCTGCAAAGTCCTCGTCAGTGTAAGCCAAGCTCCACAAAGAAGAAGGAATCAAACTAGGAATCTAGTTCCTGTATCTATACAGTATTTCAGGAAAAAGTTGGGCATAAGACAAGCTATAGCCAGAGGTAACAACTCAGAAGTGACATAAAAATCCACCAGGAAGATTCTAGTCAAGGGAAAGTATATTCAGTGGGTGGCTGAATCCTAGTAACAGAGTCTGGTATACATTACTCCCAGTTTGAAACCAGTTTGAAAACTTAATTGTATGCAACAAGGATGGAACCAGAAGAACAGAAGCACTAAACAGAACAAAAAGCAAAGCGGGAAGGAAGGATGGACTTACCAGAGGTAAGACTGGCATTAACAGTACACAGTATAACCAGGCAGTGGTGGCACACGCCTTTAATCCCAGCATTTAGGGAGAGGCAGAGGCAGGCAGATTTCTGAGTACAAGGCCAGCCTGATCTACAGAGTGAGTTCTAGGACAGCCAGGGCTACACAGAGAAACCCTGTCTCAAATCCCTCTCCCCCCCAAAAAAAAAACAAAAACAAAAAAACCAAACAAAAAACAGGACAAAACAGTACACAGTACAAATCAACAGAGCACAGATGTGGAGGGTTACTGATGTTGGTTCTCAAGTCATCAAAATGTATGTATACATAAGGTGTGCACATGTATGTATGTGTGTGTATGTAAATATATACATGTAAATATAAATATATAAAAATATATTTATATACATACATATATACATATATATGTATGTATGTATATATATATTCTCATTCATGATGTAAAAACCCTTACACAGATGTCTATGCTTCAGTTATCATTCAAAATATTCTACAAATAGTGAGCTTTTTAAACCTGTAACAGATCTGCCTGGCATTTAATAGTATTCCTACTTTACTCATTTCTAAACAGAGCCAGAAACATAAAGATATTTCTCCAAACACAGCATTAAGAATTAACTATTTGTATTTCTCTTGGTTTTTCTTTGTTTTATTTTTTTGGGGTTTTAGTTGTTTGTTTTATTTTGGTTTTATTGGCTTGTTTGTTTTCTAAAGAAAGAGAGAAAGAAGATGTATAGTTGGATGTATAGATGTATAGATGTATGGTGGAGGTTTGGGGAGGATCTGAGAGAAAGTGAGAAAGGAAAAACTGAGATCAGAATATATTATTTGAAAAAATTATTTTCAATTAGAAAACTAACTATAACTTTATATTTCCTATAGGCTATGGTAATTCTTTTAAATTTACAAACATAAACCTTTTCTTGCTCTCCATACCATTATATGACAACATAGAGTTAATTTTATTTCTAGGACTGTTTATTTTATCTTCTTTGGTGGGAAAATGGAAACAACTATCTTTATAATAGCTATTTTATTTGAGTTGAATCTTACTAATTTTCACCCCTATCTCATATCCACCTCCACTGGCATACTTTGTTTTAACAAGACCCTTCCTACTTTCATGCCTTCTTTTCAGTGAGCTGAGATTCATTAGTTACTTGTCCAAGCATACCTGAGACTTAATCAACTAAACAAGGGCAACTTAGCTGTGGCAACATACAGAAGAAAATGACAACTCCTACACTAACCAGCATCAGTTGCCAATATCCTCTGGCAGGGATAGAGAATCATAGGCCCCTCTGTTATCCATAATGAAATCAGATGAGCCCAACATTGGACAAGTCTTATACAGATAACTACAACTAGATATTAACTTTTTGATCCTCATACCTAGTATCTTTTAAGACATATTTTCATTTTGTCCCTTTGTCTACATTTCAAGAGACTATTTCAAATGTGCTTTTAATTGATTTGTTTTCTTCTTTTTTTAACATTTCACTTCTTTCTCCTTCCATAGCAAATTCTTATTCAGAGACTAGATTTTTCTTGTCTTAAAGTCATATGTTTCAGCCAGTTCTCTCTTTATATTTTCGCTTCAGTTTGGCCTCTTGTTACACATGGCTACTCTTTAGATTAGGAAGAGACATCTCACATGTTATTAAATGCATATAGCAGAATTTCTAAAATTTACTTTCACTTTGTAGAGTAGCTTATTGAGCCACTGAATATTCTATTCTGAGTATTCTAAATAATTCTACTTTTTAAAGAAGAATAGGATAAAAGGTCTTATCTAGATCCTTCTAGGCTCTTCCCTCTCTCTCTCTCTCTCTCTCTCTCTCTCTCTCTCTCTCTCTCTCTCTGTGTGTGTGTGTGTGTGTGTGTGTGTGTGTGTATTGTGTATGACACACACAGAAGCATGTACACACACAAAGACTGGGGTAGGGTAATGCAGAACACACTGGGGGAGGCAGTAAAATCCATATTACGATCTAGATCTGAAGTAGAGATTGGATTATGTCATTTTTAGGCCAAAATCAGAAACAAAATACAATTTATTCTAGTCCCATTGGATATTGAACATGAAGTACAGTCATTGTTGTCAGTCCTCTTGAACATAACAAAATCACATGTAATAATAGCTTTCCTTTAAATAAATATAATACATGAATTTGCCCTCCCCCAAGCCTTGAGCAGGCCTGAAAAATCTTGTTTACCACAATAGACCAAATAATAGGACCTAGGTGGAGTTACCCACCTTGGCTGCACGTGCAACCTGCTACAGGAACTTAGAAGAATAAACTGCCCGCTGAGCTTGCCTTGAGACATCTCCAGCTGTGACTAAGGATGGGTTCCTCCACCCATCTCCAGCTGAAACAAGAAAGGGTCCAGTGGCACTTTCCCTTTAAATTGAAGAGCTGAACATTAAAACTTTGAGCCTTGATCAGAGAACTTTGCTTTGGCTTCATCTTTCTCTCACCCTCCATCCCTTTCGTCATTTTCAGTCCCCCTTTCAGGAGAGCCTGGTTGGTCTGTGGCCGCAGGAGGCTACACATGAATGGTTACTTATAATAAAATATAGTCAACTTTGCTCAAGAAATTGTATAGCACAGGGAAATGTGGTCTCTCACACAACAACAATCCAACCTATAGAACAAAAAACAAGCAACTAATAGACATGTCTTATTCAGAAAAAAAAATTCTTTTCTTCTATGCTTAAAAAAGATAAGCTAATCCATAACCTATCAGATCAATTATTAGGTATCTGGTGCTTTCTCAGAAAATAAAGGTACTATATGCTTCTGTTATTGCATACTTGGTATCATGTAAAACATGGGAGCAATTTTCAAGGTGAGGGAAGTCAGCCAGTGCACTCTTTCCATGCATCTCTTTGCCATCTTTGCTTTTGAGCAAAAGACAAATTTGGAAATCAATGGTGAGCCCTGCTGAATGCTATATATGAAAGACTATCTCTCTATTAGGTCAGTATGATATGCATACTGTGGTCTAGCAACAGGGGATAGGCAGAGGGATGGTTTGGGTTTCTTCCTTATAGATATAAAGAATCTCTGAGAAAGGCATGACCATCATACTGTGAACACTTGTCCATTCTGTCATGGTCACGTTGGAAGCAGTAGCCTCAGTGGTATGGAAACTCTTAGAGTGACATCTCAAAAAACAGAAACCAATTTAGATGAACGAATACAAAAATGGTCCAGATGGCTTTGCTGTGCTCACCATTGTAAATGAGGATCGCTGTCCACAGCAGCCAGAGTGCATCTGTTCGCTATTTTATTCAATTATACAATTAGAGTAATGTTCTCTCTTTAATTGTCACTGTTTTAATAAAACATAAAATCGAAGTAGAGTTGCTATTGGATATTTTTGAGTAAGTAGAGTTTAAAAGTGCATAAAAGAAACATCACATTCACAAATACTTAACCATGAATCTCCTCCCATGAACTTATTCCCAGCAACAAGAGCTTTTCTGTAAGAAGAGAGAAATTCATAATCAGTCTGATCTCTGAGGCTATCCCCTCCATTGGCTATCACTGTGATGCTGAGGGGAGAAAATTGGGCCTTAAAAGTATGATTAATCACATTGTTGTTCCTTTAACTGAGTAAAGTCATCCTTCATGCTGGGCAAGAGCTGTCCACTTCTTAGCAAACCAGGACACAAATCAATAAGGCTTGGGGTTCAAATGCCCTGGTAATATAACAGATATCTAGAAAAACAGAACCTTGATTTGGAATTAACAAAACTTCTCAGAATCTGTTCTGTACCTTTGTATTTAAATTTATGCCTAAGCGTGTGGTAAGAAATGAGTTGTTCCCTTTAAGAACTAAAAGTTGATTGTGGCAGATAAAGCTGATATGGTAGGAAGGGAATTCTAAATATGTTTTAAATTTAAATAAGTACAGTATATCTACCATGATTGTAGATGATCTTTACATACTGTTTACCTACAGATTAATGGGTCAAAAAAAAAGATTCTAAAGACCAATTAACTCATAGTAAAAAACTATTGGGTATATCTTAAGTAATCCCTTAACAGATCAGTTAATCGAGCCTTTACTTGATCCGTTAATGCCACCCCAAGCAATGAAACCTAAATTTTGAGTAAGAAACTGGATAGCATCACTCTTTAAGCAGCCAAAAGATCCTACTGTGCTGAGAGCTATTTGCTTCCTACCAAACAAGGCATAAGAGAAGCTGGGGAGAATTTGAATCACCCAACTGTAGAAAGAAAAGCATAGGAGGTACAGATAGTATAGATAAGCATCTAAAATGTCTTCTTATTAAGGCCAAATGCAAGCTGTACACATTTAAAAGGAGCCACGCTGGACTGTGGCAAAGGAAAAAAATAGCACATTGACTATTATTTGGAAGTGCATAGTGGAAAGTGACATCCCAGAGATTTCAATCATCGAGTCAAAAATTACTGATGAGATAGCTGTTCTCACAGCCCCAAAGAGCCTAGAAAGTACTACAAAGATCTGTACATCACTGAAAGCTTTGACAGTTGCAATGTAAAAAAGATAAAAGTGAAACAGAAAAAAATTAAAATCCTACCCAAGCACTGCAGTTTAAGTACATTGCTCAGAATTTGAAAGATGGAGTCTTATTTCATAACATGATAATTTTGAACAGTGAGATCTAATTGGAGGTGTTCATAAATTCTCTGCCCTCATAGGTAGAGTAACATCATTATAAAAAAGGAGTCAGAAGTGAGTTTTCACTTACTTGCCTTTCCATCTTCTGCCAGGTAATGACAAAAGCTCTTGCCATGTGCTGAGACTTTTATCTTAAACACTCCAGCTTCCAGAATTGTGAACCCACACATTTATGATCATGAAAAGTACTCAATCTCAGGTAATCTGCTATCAGAACACAAAATAGACTAAGATGCTAGATCACATAACTATCCAAACCTGAGTATTAGTTCCATTGCTTGTCAGCAACTTAAGAAAGAAGGATTTATTTTGGCTAACAGCTTCAAGGAATATAATTTATCATGGTATAGAAGGCACAGAGGAGTAGCCCAGTGTAGAGCAGAGAGAACCTAGGAATCAGGAAGCAGAGAATTCAGGCCAGAAACAGAGGTAAGAACATCATTTTCAAGACTCAACCCTAATAACCATAATTAGTCATCAAGTCCATATTTCTGAGAGTCTATAACCTCCAAAACAATGTCACACACTACAAACAAGTGTTCAGCCACATGGTCCTGTAGAAGACATAAGATGCAAACCATAATACCTTGATTTTCATATTTACATTATATTGTGACCATTTACAGTTGATAGTTTTATACTTTCAAGAGTTATTTCTTTGAGGAAAAGAAAACATGAGCGGAAAAGCTAGAACAGTATGATTGATTTGGAGATGGAAAAACAAAGACTGACATAAGGGGAAATGTGAAGGGACCAGGCAGGGAGGATTTATAAACACATCAGGTTGAAGTAGAGTGGATGGCAGTATCAGGAACCAATTTTATTGTTTACTGGATGCAGGAGAAAAATGTCATTGTTGTTAAGTTGAAAGATTTGATCTTTGACTCTCAGCATGCAATTCATAAGTAACATTTCTCTTTTAGATCAACTATGAATCCAACACTTAGTCTGCTGAGGACTTATACTTTTCCTATCATGTGATACTCCCTAGAGACTCTCAGCAAAGGAACACAAATGGATCAGGGAGATTCAGGAGTAAATAGCTTACAATGAAGTTCCTAGTGTCAGACTCTATCCTGAGCTCTTATCTGAGACTGAAAACTTTCATCTATGTGGCCCTAACTGTGCCCTACAACAGGCCACATGTTTAGAAGGCCTACCCAGGGTCACCGGCCATCTTTGTCTTCACTTGAGTCCTTAAGTTTTCTATGTTGGTTTGTATGCTGTTTATAGAAAAATCTGATTGATTGTTGGTTTTGATAAATTCTGGATTAGTTCCAAAATTAACAATGATGTGTAATGCTTACAATGGCATGGTCTATGATTTGCACAGATTTCATAGTAATTTAGCTCTATTATAAAGGTTATAAAACCAAACAATTGTGTTACTTCCTGTTGTTCAGCATAGATATGCTTTCTCTTAGGAAGTGAAATGCTTCTATATGACAGCACAGAGACTTGTTTGTGTGTGGTTTCAACAATGCCAATATTTCTTCCTCCTTGATCTCTCAAGTAAATATAGCTGCCCCCCAAAAGACTGCTGCCTTTATGATGAGTGACCCCTCTAATTAGAACAGTCCTACCTACCTACATTGGTTGGAGACAGTGCTAGGCCACATCTTGTGAAATCTGAGTCAGTGACTGCATTCCCATATTTGGCAAAAAAAAAAAAAGTCCAGTCACTGAAGGCATTGCCTAATAAAAGTGGTGGACACAGAGCAAAGAAACAAACAGCCTTTGAACTAGCTTCTCCAGATGTTAGCCAAGCAATGACAAAATAAGGGTAGCAAGCAAGAAGGTGCTGAGCTCTTTAGGAGCACGTGAGCCCCAGAGAGCTTTCCAAACACAGACCCATTGCTCCACTATCTAGAATAATCCTACCTTTATAGTGCATAGCTGGAGAAAATGCTATCTCTGTAGTTCAAAAACATCCTATAATGAGAATAATGGTAGACATGGAGTTGTAAAGAATTAGATTTGAAGTTTTGTTCATTATTTACTAAACAAATATTTTTGATTCGGCATTTAATCTTGAATTATATCTCCTGTTTTTTTTTTTAAAGAATGACAGTTATCTTGTGTCAATGTTTAAAAGTTAATGTGAAGAAAAACCTTATATGAAACTAAGATGCATAGAGGCCACAATTGTTAGGTTATTGTTTCATGATTATTACTGATAACTAATGAAGTGTTTCAACTACATGATATGTACCAGTAAGTGAGAAATGTTAGAGCTGTCTCTACAAATAAACTATAAGCTTTCAAATAATCTCTTATTTCATCTTCATTTACAATATTTGTTACTCATCTTTTCTAGGAACAGAGAGAGTTTTGAAAAGCACTGAGCCAGTGTGTGGTGAATGGGAGTAAGAAGAATTCTATTCTGGGAAGGAGGTCATGATATAGTGACTTCTCTTCTTCTCCATTTATGAGGATTCTGTAGTGAGAATTTTAATTTCTTTAAAAACTCTTTATAAAAAGTGTTATATGAATATGTTTTTGTTTTAATCTCAGGTATGGGATAAGAGGCTACTTCATAAGGTGATTATGATTTGCCTCATAGACTAGTATGGGTGTGAACTTTGCCAGCTGCAGATAGTTTAATTCTGAGGTATCTGGAGATGGAATAAATGCCAGAGCTCCAGAATGTTCAGGGAGAACTCCAAAGAAGAAGTAGGCTGCTGTTACCCCTGCTACTAGTTGCCTTCCTTTAAGTTTGTCAAATATTCATGAGCAAAGAGAAAAGTAAAAGAAATTAGATATCCTGACAAAGATTGTACTTGCCCCAAGGAACCCAATACCCCTAAACAACAGGGAGTAGTCTATTTTGTTGACTGAAAGAAATCTACACCCCCCCTTTCCCTTTCTCCTCTAACCTTCTTTCTCTCTTACCTAATGTTGGAGAGTTAGAAGGGGTTAGAGAGGAATTAGGGTTAGAAGGGAGGTAGAGATATAAGAACATATTAAATACTAAAAATAGTAAAAAAAAAAAAAAATCCACAGAATTTCCTTCAGCTATCCTTCCTGAGAGCAGAGTACATTTTATAAAGAATTCTTTTTCTGATGGAGATAGAATATCCATCTCAGCAAGATTCCCAGTCTACTGTGCTAAAGACTGTTAGAAAATTTAAGAGAAGATCGCTGGGAAAAGAACAGCATGAAAATTGGACCCCCTAATAGTGGAGCCTGCCAGGCAGTCTCCACAGTCATAGCAAAGCGCCTTCAATTGCCCATCTATCACCTCCTGATAGTATGGATAAGAAAGACATGTAAGCACAAGAGTCTTTCATCCTTTTCCTATATCCCCCCCCCAAAGTATCAGCTGTGGTCTTTGGGTGATACAGAGCTCTGAAAGAGGACCAGTAAGCATCATGGTTTGGGAACATCTTCTAAGAGATGAAGAACCCAGGTGAGCTTCAGGGAGTGGCAGGAAGATCCCAGTAGAAAGAGAAGAATAGATATTTCTGTATTTATGGAAACATAAATAGTAAGCCTATGTACATTTAATTCATTTGTTATGCACTCTGTTTTTTGACATTTAGGTTGGTTCTATAATTTTTTTTGTCTAAATCTTGCTAAGACTGCTTTCTGATTGATCATGATACTGAAACAAACTCGATTACCCACAGCCAAACATTGGACAGAGGTTGGAGATTCTTACAGAAGAGTTGGGGGAAGTATTAAAGGGCCTGTAGTGGATGAGAACCTCACAGGATGACCAACAGAGTCAACTAACCTTGACCTCTGGGAGCTCTCAGAGGCTGAACCACCAACCAAAGAACACATACAGACTAGAATGAGGCCCCTAGTGCATAAAAAGAGACATACACCTCAGTATCCATGTTGGTCCCTGGAAAACTGGAGCAGAGGCTCTCTCAAAAGCTATACTCTTACTGTGGTATCTATTCTCCAACAGGGCTGCCTTGTCTGGCTACAGTGAGAGCAGATGTGGCCAATCTGGCAGACTGATGCACCAGAGTGGTGGTGGGGATACCTGGAAGGACACTCTCTCAGAAGAGAAGGGAAAAGATGGGGGAGGGTCTGCGGAAGGAGGGCACTGAGGGGGTCAGTATTTGGGATGTAAATAAATAATTAAATACAAATTTTAAAAAAGAAAAAAAAAGAGGAAGTGAGGAACAGAACCAGGTGTATGCTTCACTAATAAAGTGAAATAAGACCTATGACTAAGCTTCTTCTCAACATCTGCCCTTCCCTTCACCTCTCCTTGTGTGAGCAGATGGTTTCCCAAGTATGACAAGTGTAGTTTAAATCATGCCTCAGATCCTTTATGAGAAGCTACCTCCATAAAGCCCTTACTGAACAAAGCCCAGGTGGTTTGTCTTACAGTAGATGGCCATCCATTTCCTACTCCAACTAACTGGACCACAAAACATGTTTACAATTTAACCACTGAAGCCAAATCCATAGGAAGATGAGAAGCATTTTAATATTGGTTGTCATGGGAAAATGGAGCAGAGACCATTATGGTTTTCTTTCAGAAACAGAACTACGGTTTCCTAAGAAATAAAGCAGGGGTAGATAAGATGTAATGGGACAGTTTCATCCTATCAAAGCAAAAGGATATATAACTAGGAGAATCTAATCACAAGCAAGGTAAATGCAAGTGAAAAGTGAACTTCAAGACAAGAATATGAGTAAGTGGAACTCTGGGAAGTGGAGATTTGTTTGAACATATATGCACAAAGTATGCTGGTGAATCAAAGCACATGACCTCTTTCACCTGGAGCCCTGTTCTATTAAAGACCAGAGTGTAGTGCAGTTTTCTAGCTCTGCTACTTGTATACAACCACATAAAGCTTATCCCATGACATGTGATAGCTTGAATTTTTGTTCCTTATATATAAAAAAATGAACTGTATCAGTCAGGGTTTGCTAGAGAAGAAAGGCAATATCATAGCTAGATGGCTAGATGATGAATAAGAGTTTTTTTTTTTTAATCAGAGGAAATAGGAGAAAGTGAAGTGACTGTAGCCAGCTTAAGTATGGCAAACATGGCACTGGTAGGCCTCGCTCTTCTCCCCCATTCCCTCTGCCTTACTAAAAACCATTAATTATATTCCTAAAGCTAGCCACCAAGGTCTATTTCCTTACTTGGCTACTTCCTCCTGCTAAGACTGACTACCATGGTCCAGATATCAAAGTATCAAAGTTCAGCAGTCAAAATATTGCTCTAGCTATCCTAATTAACCTATATAATCAAAATTGAACACCTCATCTTAATGCACGGTTTCCCCTTGTACCTTTACGAACTCCCTTTTGCCTGTGGACCATGGCCAACACTCTCTTGTTCCCTTCTGCTTCTCCTTCATCCTCTATCACCTATCTCTTATTCCATGCCCTTTGTGCATTTAGGACAAGCAATTTCCTTTATGCATGGAAACTTAGTCTAGGGTGTCTTGTTCCTACTGGTCCATTTAAAGAAAGAGGAGAGAGGGAAGGAAATAATTGGTTCACATTGAACATGGGAAACTCAGGATCCCCAAAACCCTAGTTGACAATAATAGACAGAATCATGTTAACGACAACTTCTAATATAAACTCAGTGTCCAATGTCCAAAATCCATGCCCAAGCTCAATTATAAGTAAGTTCTCATTTAATCAGCCTTTTTAGCTCTGTTCAAGGTTTTTAGTTGACTGGATGAAACACACCCACATAAAGGAAGACAATCTGCCTTACTCTGTCTACCCATTTAAATGTTAATTTCATAAAAATCACTCTCAGATATATTGAGAATAATGTTGGATCAGAAACTCAAGGCTCCTATGGTCTAGTCAAGTTGAGATGTAAAAATATCTATCCCTGGGCTTAGTTGAATCATCTCACCCACCCGATGCTTCTGTCACTAGGAAGTGACTCACTTGAGCTGTCACTCACGTTTCCAGGAGGCAGAGTAAATTTACAGAAACATGTCTGGTTCACAGTAATCTGAGTGCCCTAGCTGAACATGCTCAAATCAGTTCTTGTCTTGTGTACTCAGGAGGGAATTCGGCAGATTTCTTTCACAGATTCCCAAGAAAAAAGAGAAGAAGGAAAAAAAACCAAATACATTCTACTGCCTGTTGGATTCAAATTCAGCTTGTTTCTTGAATTGATGTTCTCATCCAGCAAATAAATACAAAGGGAATGAGCAGATACCCACCCTCCAGATTCCTTTATTGCAAGAGTTAGCTTCATTTCAATTATTATCATGCTCTTTAAGAGCATTGGTTATTATCAAATCCATCTAGATTGTTTTCTAGTTGTCATGGTCTCATAGAAAGGAAAGAGACATAAGCACATTTCACAAACTTGTGTAAGAATACAATTAGTTGCTACCAGGAAGAGGATTTTCTCTTCAGAACAGAGTTTACATAACATTGGCTCAGAAATGTGTTCTTTAAATCATAGGACTAAAAATGTATGTAGCTTAGTGGGTAAAATAATTATTTAACATGCATGAAGCCCTGGATTCAATTACTACCACTGCATAAACCAGCATGGAGGTTCCTGCCTGTAATGCTACCTCTAGAGAGAGGTTGTAACAAATTATTGAGTGGTTCAAGGTCATCTTTAACTATATGACAACTTTGAGGCTAGACTGAAATACATGACAACCTAATTCAAAGGGGAAAAAAACTGTTCTAATAAAAGTATCTGGCCTAATAAGTCACCCAATCTTAAAATAGCTTCTAGCATATTCCATAGTGACATTCAGCTGAGGTTCTGATTGACCATGTTCCTTGACTAGAGTATAGTCATCACCCCTGGGGACTTCCATTTTCACATCTGGCAAGTGCATGGTGACAAGAGCATAGAAACCAAGGTTAGAAGGCCAGAGCAATGAAACCAACTCGCACAAAGCCTTAGCCTCTGACTCTTGGAGACATATTGTCTGAAGTGCTGACAAGGACGTTAGACTCATAAAGCTGTAGAGCATAACATCTTTGCTGATATTTTGCTTGTGGCCAAAAGTTGCCACCTATTGGCCTCACTGCATCCCCTGGAAACAAACTAAGAATTAAATAAGAATTGTTGTAGTCTTACATAGTATTCTCTTATGTAGATCCGAGTTACATCAGCTTCTCAAAGTTTCCTTTGTGAAATAGAAGCTCTTTAGCCATTGCTAATAAAATTAGAAAATGTGATACTGTGTATATTCAAAACTGTGTAAGCTGTTTTCTTTTACCATAGACACAATTGATTATGATTCTTGATTATATTTAGCAGGAACTGAGCCCAATATTCCAGACATGATCTCAATCCCAGGAGAACTGAGGAGCACTTACCGAGAGCAGCAATTAATGAAGCTACATTTGGGCTCATGTGCCAGCAATCACAGCCTCAGTTGCTCTTGTGGACAATTGCAAGCAAAATCCTTTTCTTGACATGCAGCCGAGCAATGTCTCCTTGAGTTAAGCATAAAACCACTTGACCTTAAAATCAGTGCTTTATACTGTACCTTTTAAAGGTCAGACTCGCCGGCCTCCTCTCAGGGTTCTGGTGTCTCTTTACTTGATTCCAGTTTGGCAGGCCCATGTCATCTGCAAAGCTGATGAGTCCTTCTTTCTGTTGCACTTCTTCCCCTAAGTCCTACTGAAAATTTTGACCAAAGGCTCATCAGTACTTCCTCAGTAGATCACAATGAGTGAGATGTACTCTTTCTCACGTACAGGGGGAAAGAAAATTGTTCTTTCTGCCAATATTGCACCCTTCCTGAAAACAAATAGAACTGGCCTTTCAGGCATTCCCAAAAATCAAGTCAGAGATATTTGTAGGGGAAAAAAATCTTCCTTCTCTAGCAGAATTGCAAAAGGATGCCTAAGATATTACTTCTTTGTATTCCTAGAACTGTCTGTCATGAATGCCAAATAGAATATGCAGTCATCTGCAGGCCTATCTGAAGGAAGTGAATGACCTTATGTCCACAAATAATTGGTGTGCTTATCTATTCAAACAACAAATCAGCAGGAATGCATTCAGTCTGTGTTGTGTGCAGAAAATGTAGTGGTTTCTGGATGCATTCAAAACTAAAGAAAAAATTTATCCCACCATTGAGGGCTGGATCATATAAAGAGAATAATAGAAACCCAAATAAATAAAAAGGTGGGGCTAAAGACCTTCATCACCTCCTCAGAGCTGAGTAAGGTAGCATGGTGTTAGAATACAAAAATATATAGTGTGCTTATCTAAGTATATTTAAATTCATACCTACATCTATATACAAAAGCAACTAACAAAAATATAACAGCTTTCTAGTATAAAACATCTCAACAGATAGCACACAATATCTCTGAATAAACAATAATAGCATCATGTGTTCTATGTAATAAAACTACAAACTGTTTGCTCACCCAAGGAGTCACAACCTGGGTCACAAATGTCCTCAGACTGTGCCCTAAAGCATGACATCATATTTCACCTTCCAAACTGTCAGAGATGAAAATGAATGATCGTTCTTGGTGATACTGAGGAAATGAGAAAACTCCTAAGCAGATGATGTGAATGTAAATCACACAGCTTCTGCAATGTCACTCTCCTGGTGTATCAGAATGTAAAATTTACTTGTTGTTCTATAAAAGATGAACACATACAGATGCATCCGTGTCATGGTGATTTTTGTGGCTTTACTTATGATTGAAGATAGATTAAAATCTTGATACATTTATGTTATGAGACACAAAAGTCATCTTATGTCTTTTTAAGACATGTAAAGCCCCAAAGGATAGAGAAGGGGAGTGTCCTGGGGGCTGCATGTGGCTACGGTAGAATGGGAATTGAATGAAGTAGACTTAAGGGAAGTTTTGGACATTACGGAAATATCCTAAAACCAGTTCAGAATCATTATACAGGACGAAATATTACAGAAATCTCATCAAGGAGTACATGAGCCTTCAGGTTTTGATTATAAGTTGTCAGTAATAACTATCTCTAGTATAAATATTGTAAAGAATTTTCCCAAACTATTCTGATATTTGTGTTTTATTCTGTCACAACTGTGAACTCTTTTGTCATTGCAATGGAAGGTCCTTAAGTAACGCCAATTTTAGTCCATGAGCACAGTAGAGAAATTACTCAGCAGTTAAGAGTATGTATTCCCATACAGAACACTAGAGTTCAGTTCCCTTTGCCCACATCAGGTGGCTTACAAGAGGCCGTAATAACTCCAGCTTTAGGAAATACACTGTCTCTGCATTCCAGTATATAGCCACACATAGACACTCACACATAATTAAAAATACATTTTTAAAGTAATAAACAAGATGGTATTCCATATCATTACATAAAAAAATTGACTTGCCAATTAAGAATTACTAAAGCCACTGTTCTTCAATTAATGACACAATTATTAGAGGTAAAAGAACAATTGCTATCACCTGTGTTTTCATTATTTTGGGGGAAAAAATGAGTAAAAGACTACAAATAATTCATTAGCACAGATGGTTGGGAAAAATGGTTCAGTCTTTGCAGAACAACATGGAGATCTGAGTTAGGACACTCAACACCCATATGAAAATCTAGATGGAGTAGACAGGACATCAAGACAGAAACTAAACACAGAGATAATAAAAGTAACAGAGGTTGTGGATCAAATGGACCTATCAGCTATCTACAGAACATTTCACCCAAAACTCAAAAGATATACCTTCTTTTCAGCACCTCACAGACCTTTTTTCAATAAAGGAAGCCTCAACATGGACAACAAAATTTAAATAACCCCTTGTATCTTATAGGATCATCCTGGATTAAAGCTGGACTTCAACAACAACAGAAACAAGATAGGGCCTACAAACTCATAGAAACTGAACAATTCTCTACTCAATGATCACTCGATTGGGGAATAAATAAAAAAATAAATAAGACTTTCTAAAATTAAATGAAAATAAAGGCACAACATCCCCAAACTTATGGGACACAATGAAAACAGTGCTAAGAGCAAATTTCATAGCACTAAGAGCCTTTATAAACAACCTGGAGAGATCTTATACTAGCAACTTGAAACCACACCTGAAAGCTCTAGAACAAAAAGAAGCAAATACATCCAAGAGAAGTAGACGGCAGGAAATAATCAAACTCTGTGCAGAAAGCAGTAAATTAGAGACAAAGAGAGCAATACAAACAATCAATGAAACCAAGAGCTAGCTCTTTGAGAAAATCAACAAGATAGACAAACCTTTAGCCAAACTAACTAAAAGGCAGAAAGACAGTATCCAAATCAACAAAATTAGGAATGAAAATGGAGACATAACAACAGACAGTGAGGAAATTCAAAGAATCATTGGCTCTTACTTCAAAAGCCTGTACTCCACAAAATTGAAAATTCTAAATGAAATGAATGATTTTCTAAACATACCACTTACCAAAAATAAATCAATATCAGATAAACTATTTAAGTAAAGCTAAAATACCCAAACACCTATGGAAATAGGTCATTAAAAGTCATTAAAAGACTCACAAATAAACAAACAGTGCTAGATGATTTTAGTGTAAAATTATTTGACTTTCAAAAAAGAGCTAATAACAATACTTCTCAGAATATTCAATAAAACAGAAACAGAAGAAATATTGCCAAACTCATTCTATGAGGCCACAGTCATTCTGATACCCAAAACACACAAAGATTCAACAAAAAAGAGGATATCAGACTAATTTCACTTATGACCATTGATGCAAAACTGCTCAATAAAATACTTGCAAAGTAAATCCAAAACTACATGAAAAACATGATCTGCCATGATTAAGTAGGCTTCATTTCAGGAATGCAGGGAGTGCATCAATATACAAAAATCCATTAAAGTTATCCACCATATTAAAAAACTGAAAGAAAAGAAAATGGGATCATCTCATTAGATCTTGAAAGGGATTTTAGAAAAAATCCAACATCCCTTCATATTAAAAGTCTTGGAGAGATCAGGGTACATACCTAAATATAATAAAGGCAATATATAGCAAGCCAATAGCCAACATCAAATTAAACATAGAGAAACTTAAAAGTAATTCCACTAAAATCAGGGACAAGAAAAGGCTACCCACTCTGTCTATATTTATTCAATACAATACTTGAAGTTCTAGTGAGAGCAGTAAAACAAATAACAAATCAAATGAATACAAATTCAAAAGGAAGCAGTCAAAGTATCACTATTCACAGATGATAGTATAAGTGACCCTGAAAATTCTACCAGAGAATCCCTACAGCTAATAAAAATGTTCAGCAAAGTCACTAGATACAAAATTAACTCACAAAAATCAGTAGCCCTCTGTATTAGTCAGGGTTCTTTAGAGTCAGAGATCTTACGGAATTTCTCTCTATATTAAGAAAATTTATTGTAATGACTTATAGTCTTGACTCCAACTAACCAAACAATGGGCTGCTATGCATGAGAAGTCCAAGAATCTAGTAGTTACTCAGTCCCACAAGACTAGTTGTTTCACCAGGTCTTCTGTATGAGGTGGAATCCAGAAGACGTAGGTTCTAATAGATGTGCTGGCAAGTAAGTGCAAGCAGGTGAAGAAGTATGAGCCTTCCCTCTTCCAATGTCCTTATACAAGCCTTCAGCAGAAGGCATGGACCAGATTAAAGCTGTGTATCACCACACCTAGATTTGGAACTTGCTATGTTCCAAGCTGGCCTTGAATTAGAGCTCTGCTTGCCTCAGTATTACCTTGCCTAGGCTTAAACTTTTTGTAGCCTCTATGCCTCAAGATCTGGATCAAAGGCCCATGTCATGATTCAGGTCAAAAGCCTGAGTCTTCCAGCCTCAAGATCTGGATCACAGATGTGTCCTCCATTTCTGGATTGTAGTTCATTCTAGATGTAGTCAAGGTTACAACAAGGAACAGCTATCACACCCTCCTTATACATTAGCAAAAGAGAAAACTTGAACAGAATATCTATAGCTTAAGCACTAAGATGAATAATTAGCAAATGTTACCTCATTAAACTGAAAAGCTTCTGTAAGGCAAAGAACACCATCAATAGGACAAAAGGATAGCCTACAGAATAGGAAAAAAATTGTTCATCAACCCTGCATCCATAAGAGAACTAATATCCAAAATATATAAAGAACTCAAGAAATTGGAAACCAAACAACAAATAATTCTCTGCACCCAACCTCCCTAAGCCCAAAGGAAGCTGGACTCCCAGGAGCTCTAACACATAGGAATATAGTATAATAAGATCACAGGATCTCAGGAGCTTGGACACACCAGGATTTCAGGAGCCCAGAAGTAGCCTGATTCCCACCCAGGAGCTATCACAAACAGGATCTCAGGATCACAGGATCACAGAGACAGCTGGACTCTGACGAGTTCTGACACAACCAAAATAACAAGACAGACAGGCTTCAGTCAGAGACAGTGAGTGAAGGTATCATTAGAAATAACCAGAAGGTGAAAGGCAAACTCAAGAACATAAGCAATAGAAACCAAGGTTACTTGGCATCATCAGAACCTAGTTCTACCACCATAGCAAGTCCTGAATACCCCATGACTCCAGAAAAGCAAGATTCAGATTTAAAATCACTTCTCATGGTGATGATAGAGGACTTTAAGAAGGACATAAATAACTCCATCAAAGAAATACAGAACACATATAAACAGGTAGAAGCCCTTAAAGAGGAAACACAAAAATCCCTTAAAGAGTTACAAGAAAATACAAGCAAATCAGTGAAGGAATTGAACAGAATGATTCAGGACATAAAAATGGAAGAAGGAACAATAATGAAATCACAAAGAGAGACAACCCTGTAGATAGAAAACCTAGAAAAGAGATCAGGAGTCATAGATGCAAGCATCACCAACAGAATACAAGAGATAGAAGAAAGAATCTCAGGTACAGAAGACAACATAGAAAACATTGACACAACAGTCAAAGAAAATGCAAAATGTAAAAGGCTCCTAACCTAAAACATCCAGGAAATCCAGGACACAAGGAGAAGACCAAACCTATGGATAATAGGTATAGAAGAAAGCGAAGATTACCAACTTAAAGAGCCACTAAATATCTTCAACAAAATTATAGAAGAAAACTTCACTAACCTAAAGAAATGAATGCCCATGGCATACAAGAAGCCTTCAGAACTAAAAATAGACTGTACCAGAAAAGAAATGTCTCCTATCACATAATAATCAAAACACCAAATGCACAAAAGAAAGAATATTAAAAGTAATAAGGGAAAATATTAAGTAACATATAAAGGCAGATCTGTCATAAATACACCTTACTCTCTAGAGTCACCAGAGACTCTAGAAGCCAGAAGACCCTGGGCAGATGTCATACAGATCTTAAGAGAACAAAAATACCGATCCAGGCTACTATACCCAGGAAAACTCTCAATTACCATACATAAAGAAACCAAGATATTCCATGACAAATCGAAATTCACACAATACCTTTCCACAAGTCCAGCCCTACAAAGGATAATGGATTTTAAAAACTCTAATACAAGGAGGCAAATGACACCCTAGTAAAAGCAAGAAAGAAATCGTCTTTTAATAAAACCAAAAGAAGATAGCTACAAACATAATTCCACCACTAACAATAAAAATAAAAGGAAGCAACAATCACTTATCCTTAATATCTCTTAACATCAATGGACTCAATTCTCCAATAAAAAGACATGGGCTAAGAGACTGGATATGTAAGCAGGACCCAGCATTTTGCTACATACAGGAAATGTACTTCAGTGACAAAGACAGACACTACCTCAGAATAAAAGGCTAGAAAACAATGTTCCAAGCAAATGATCCCAAGAAACCAGCTGGAGTAGCCATTCTAATATCTAATAAAATCGACTTTCAATCAGAAGTTATCAAGAAAGTTAAGAAAGGACACTTCATACTCATCAAAGGAAAAGTCAACCAAGATGAAATTTCAATTCTGAACATCTATGAACCAAATACAAGGGCTCCCACATTCATAAAAGAATTTTTACTAAAGCACAAAGCACACGTTGCACCTCAAACAAGAATAGTGGGAGACTGCAACATCCCACTTTCATCAATGGACAGATCATGGAAACATAAACTAAACAGACACACACTAAAACTAAGAGAAGCTACAAACCAAATGGATTTAGCAGATATTTATAGAACAATTCATCCAAAAACAAAAGAATATACCTTCTTCTCAGCACCTCATGGTACCGTCTCCAAAACTGATCATGTAATTGGTCACAAAACTGGCCTCAACAGATACAAGAAAATTGAAATAATCCCTTGCATCCTATCAGATCACCATGGACAAAGGCTGGTTTTCAATAATGATAAAATCATTGGAAAGCTCCATACATGTGGAAACTTAACAATGCTCTATTCAATGATAATTTGGTCAGCAAAGAAAGAAAGAAATTAAAGACTTTTTAGAATGTAATGAAAATGAGGACACATCATACCAAATCTTGTGGGACACAATGAAAGCAGTGCTAAGAGGAAAACTCATAGCCCTATGTGCCTACAAAAAGAAACTGGAGAGAGCACACACTAGCACCTTGACAGCACACCTGAAAGCTCTAGAACAAAAAGAAGCAAATGGACTCAAGAGGAGTAGATGGCAGGAAATAATCAAACTCAGGGCTGAAATCAACCAAACAGAAACAAAAAGAACTACACAAAGAATCAACAAAACCAGGTGCTAGTTCTTTGAGAAAATCAACAAGATAGATAAACCCTTAGCCAGACTAACCAGAAGGCATAGATACAGTATCCAAATTAATAAAATCAGAACTGAAAAGGGAGACATAGCAACAGAAACTGAGGAAATTCAAAAAATCATCAGATCCTACCACAAAATCCTAAACTCAAAATAACTGGAAAATTTGGATAAAATAGACAATTTCCTAGACAGATACCAGACACCAAAGTTAAATCAGGACCAGATAAACCAACTAAATAGTCATATAACCCCTAAAGAAATAGCAGTGTCATTAAAAATCTCCCTACCAAAAGAAAAAGCCCAAGACCAGATGGTTTTAGTGCAGAATTCTATCAGATCTTCCAAGAAGACCTAACATCAGTTCTCTATATACGATTCCACAAAATAGAAACAGAAGGAACACTATCCAATTTGTTCTATAAAGCCACAATTACACACATACCTGAACCACACAAACACACAACAATGAAAGAGAACTTCAGACCAATCTCCCTTATGAATATTGATGCAAAAATACTCAATAAAATTCTCACAAACCAGCTGAGCGGTGGTGGTGCACGCCTTTAATCCCAGCACTTGGGAGGCAGAGGCAAGCGGATTTCTGAGTTCAAGGCCAGCCTGGTCTACAGAGTGAGTTCCAGGACAGCCTGGGCTATACAGAGAAAGCCTGTCTCGAAAAACAAAAACAAAAAAATTCTCACAAGCCGAATCCAAGAACACATCAAAACAATCATCCACTATGATTAAGTAGGCTTTATTCCAGGAATGCAGGGATAGTTCAATATATGGAAATTCATCAGTGACATCCAATATATAAACAAACTGAAAGAAAAAAAACCTGCAGGATCATCTCACTAGATGCTGAAAAAGTATTTGACAAAATAAAACACCCCTTCATGGTAAAAGTCTTGGAAAGAACAGGAATTCAAGGCCCATAGTAAAAGTAATATACAGCAAACCAGTAGCCTACATCAAATTAAATGGAGATAATCTTGAAGCAATCCCA
This sequence comes from Grammomys surdaster, assembly GCF_004785775.1. Lineage (NCBI taxonomy): Eukaryota > Metazoa > Chordata > Mammalia > Rodentia > Muridae > Grammomys > Grammomys surdaster. The sequence continues at coordinate 4,534,827 of NW_021604657.1, forward strand.
CTAAAATCAGGGACTAGACAAGGCTGTCCACTTTCTCACTATCTATTCAATATAGTACTCGAAGTCCTAGCTAGAGCAATTAGACAACACAAAGAGATCAAAGGGATACAAATTGGAAAACAGGAAGTCAAAATATCACTATTTGCAGATGATATGATAGTATACTTTAGTGACCCCAAAACTTCCACCAGAGAACTCCTAACCCCAATAAAAAACTTCAGTAAAGTGGCTGGATATAAAATTAACTCAAACAAATCAGTAGCTTTCCTCTATTTAAAGGATAAGCAGGCTGAGAAAGAAATTAGGGAAACAACACCCTTCACAATAGTCACAAATAATATAAAATACCTGGCTGTGAATCTAACCAAGCAAGTGACAGATCTGTATGACAAGAACTTCAAGTCTCTGAAGAAAGAAATTGAAGATCTCAGAAGATGGAAAGATCTCCCATTCTCATGGATTGGCAGGATTAATATAGTAAAAATGGCCATCTTGCCAAGAGCGATCTACAGATTTAATGAAACCCTCATCAAAATTCCAACTCAATTCTTCATAGAGAGAGAAACAGCAATTTTCAAATTCATTTGGAATAAAAAAAAAGACAGGATATTGAAAATTATTCTCAACAATAAAAGAGCATCCCTGACCTCAAGCTGTACTACAGAGCAGTAGTGATAAAATCTGCATGATATTGGTACAGAGATAGGCAAGAAGATCAATGGAATAGAATTGAAGACCCATGAATGAACCCATACACCTATAATCACTTGATCCTTGACAAAGGAACTAAAACTATTCAGTGGAAAAAAGACAGCATTTTCAACAGGTGGTGCTGGTTGAACTGGAAGTTATCATGTAGGAAAATGCAAATTAATCCATTCTTATCTCCTTGTACAAAACTCAAGTCCAAGTGTGTCAAGGACCTCCATATAAAACCAGACACACTGAACCTAATAGAAGAGAAAGTGGGGAAGAGCCTCGAACACATGGGCACAGGAGAAAAGTTCCTGAACGGGATACCAATGGCTTATGCTCTAAGATCAAGAACTGACAAATGGGACCTCATAAAATTTGAAAGCTTCTGTAAGGCAAGGGACACTAACAATAGGACAAAATAGCAATCAACAAATTGAGGAAAAGATCTTTACCAATCCTACACCTGATAGAGGGCTAATATCAAAAATTTACAACTTAAGAAACTTAAGAAATTAGACTCCAGACAATCAGATAACCCTTTTAAAAAATGGGATACAGAGCTCAACAAAGAATTTTCAACTGAGAAATATCGAATGGCTGAGAAGCACATAAAGGGTGATGGGATAGAGGGTTGCTGGGTGGGGGAGGGGAAGTGGGGAAAGGGGATCACATCTGAGATGTAAATAAAATATCCAATATAAGAAACTAATTTTAAAATGTTCTACATCTTTAGTCATCAGGGAAATGCAAGTCAAAGCAACCATGAGATTCCACCTCACACCAGACAGAATGGCTAAAATTAAAAACTCAAATGACAGCATATGCTGGCAAGGATGTGGAGAAAGAGGAACACTCCTCCATTGTTGCTGGTACAACCATTCTGGAAAGCAGTAGGACAGTTCCTCAGAAAATTGGACATAGTATTACCTTTGGATCCAGTGATACCACTCCTGGACATATACCCAAAAGATGCTCCAACATATATAACAAGGACACATATTCCACTATGTTCATAGCAGCCTTATTTATAATAGCCAAAAGCTGGAAAGAACCCAGAAGCCCTTCAACAGAGGAATGGATACAGAAAATGTGGTACATTTACACAATGGAGTACTACTCAGCTATTAAAAACAATGAATTCATGAAATTCTTACGCAAATGGATGGAACTAGAAAATATCATTCAGAGTGAGGTAACCCAATCACAAAAGAACACATATGGTATGCACTCATTCATAAATGGATATAAGCCCAAAATCTCACAATACCTAAGATATAACACACAGACCACATGAATCCCAAGAGAAAGAAAGACCAAAGTGTGGGTGTTTCAGTCCTTCTTAGAATGAGTAACAAAATACTCACAGGAGCAAATATGAGACAATGTGTGGGGCAGAAACTGGAGGAGGGACCATTCAGAGACCGCCCCACGTGGAGATCCCTCCCAGATGCTGAGTGTCTATGGCACTCTACAACTAGGCATACTTATGCATAGGTGAAAGGGAAGGATCCACTTACTAGCATAAGGCATGATCTCAATCAGGTATTAAAGATGGGGAAGAGGGTATTTTTGTGTTTTTTCTGTAGGGTGCTGAAGGAGTGTGGTGGGTGCCAGGATGATGTGTGAGACATAATGATGCCAGGACAAAGAATGATGCTGACCTGTGAGCTTGCTAAGTGCCCTGACAATGGTGACTGGAAAACTATATTGGACATATGTTCCCAACCTAGCACTGCTTACCTATACCACTGATGGGACAAGCTGCCTTGCCTCAAATTTTTAGACCTTGTGGAATGGAGAATCAAAAAGAGAAGTTACAATGACTCTTGTACTGTTCTTAAATGTGACCAGTTGTTCAAACTCAATCATGGACTGGTCTAGAAATCAATCCAATATTGGAAATAACAGTCTTCATTTGGAAGCCTGGTTCTGGACATTTTTAGATACATATATGGAAATTATCTGCAGTTCTCTATGATGTTATGACAGTAAGAGATAAAGCTGGGTCAAGATCTGGATTTCAAACAGGTGTTAGCTCATGTGTTAAGGCTCTTTTAATTGTCAAGTTAAAAATACTTTTTTTTCTTCTATAGTATTTAATGTAAGTTGCATTGATTATATACCTTCTAATTGTGTTTGTGTTTTGAAATCCAGCATGTCAGATACAGAGGTATATCAACCAGCTTTTGTTTTAGCACCCTGAGTATAACAGACACTTGGTATTCTAAAAACAGCTTGCAAGTACTGGAATAAATGAGTCAGGCTTTAAGCAGAAGCAAGAGAGTAGTGGGCTTGATTATTTCTGGTATAATAGCTTTTATTAAATTAATTGCTAGCACCACTGCTTCTGCAATTGCTGTGATACAAGAAGTTAAGACAGCTACTTTAGGTAATCATTTAACAAAAAATTTACTAATGGGTTAAATATACAAGAGCATTTAGATAGGCATTTGGAAGAATGGATTGATGCTCTTTATCCTATTCAAATTATTGGAAGGAGGTCCAGAATTTAAGAGTAAGGAGCCATGTTGAGTGACATGCCAAATACCACTGGATTCATGTTAGTTCTAAAATTTACAGTGATAGTCATTATAATTAGGAAGAAATTTAAATGCACTTCTGTCTTTGGTTGGTAAGGCTCTGTGCAAGATCTCACCCGTCTTTGGCTTGCCAGCCTGTTAATTTAATAACTCTGTCTGGGGGTCCATTTTTAGGTTCAAGCCATGTACTTTGGCAGTGTATTTGGCATAATTCTAATATCTCTCTGGATGTTTTAAAGTTACACGGTGAGCTTATGAATTTCAAAAATGCTGTTCTGCTGAGTGTTGATGCAGTAGATACTGCTGATAAAATTAGTCATGGCCTGAGGTCAGTATTTCTATTTTGGTCAAACTTCAAGAATGGCATATATAGCTTGATCATGCTAGCCCTTTGTGTCCTGGGAATACTTTTACTCATGCCCATCATGTAAAGCTTGTCTTTAACAACATCAACATGTTGGCAGCCAAAGTACATGGCTTGAACCTAAAAATGGACCCCCAGACAGAGTTATTAAATTAACAGGCTGGCAAGCCAAAGACGGGTGAGATCTTGCACAGAGCCTTACCAACCAAAGACATAAGTACACTGCTTTTGATAATGCATATTCCATGAAAGTTAGGAAGGCATTCTTGTCAGAATGACCTAAGACAGGCTCAGTCTTGTTAATGAAATAATAAAAGGGGAGAGGCAGAGAGCCTTTGGGGCTGCTTGACAAGAATCTGGCATGGGCCAAGGACAAGGAAATGGGCTGCTTGACAGGAATATGACTGACAGTGGCCAAGGACAGGGAAGTAGGCTTCAGGCAGGAATCTGACATTAGGCTAGAACAAAGAAGTAATCTCAGGTAGGAATCTAAATTTTAGGCTAGAACAAGGAAGTAGGCTTCAGACATGAAAATGACTTTGGGCTAGGACAGTGAAGTTGGCTCAGATATTTTTGTCATCCTGATAACCCCTTAGAAACAATGATCACAGTAATGTTCACATAATTGTGTTTAATGCCTTGCTTGTTCTTTGACTATTTGTGCTTATTGTATTGCTTGTTCCTTGACTATTTGCATCTATTGTATTGCTAGACCTTCAACCTAGAACTGACATTAATACAAGCATGTAATTAAAATGGTATAAAAGCAAAAGGAGGAGGGGGAATGGGATAGGGGGTTCTAGGGAGGGGAAATGGGGAAAGGGGATGACAGCTGTAATATAAATAAATAAAATATCCAATTTAAAAAAAACAAAAAACAAATAATTCAATTATACCATGGGGTATAGATACAAAAGGAGAATTCTCAACAGAGGAATCTCTAATGGTCAAGAAGCACTTTAAGAAGTGTTCTTAGTCATCAGGGAAATGCAAATCAAAATGACTCTGAGATTCCATCTTACACCTATCAGAATGGCTAAAATAAAAACCCCAAGAGACACACATGCTGGAGTAGGTCAGGGGGAATGTTCCCCCCATTGCTGGTGGGAGTGTAAACTTGTACAAGTACTTTAGAAACCGATTTTATGGTTTCTCAGAAAATTGAGAATAGATCGATCTCAATACCCATCTATACTACTCCTAGGAATAGACCCCAAAAGGAGTTCCACCAAACCAAAAGGGCACATGTTCAACTATGTTCATAGCAGCTTTATTTGTAATAGCCAGAAACTGAAAACAAACCTAGATGCCCCTCAGCCAAAAATGAATAAAGAAAAGGTGGTACAATTACACCAGGGGGAGGCTCTGGAGAGTCTATAGGGAAAACCCTAGCTGAGACTCAGTAGTTACTTCAGGACTCAGTTAACTAGTTAAAAAGTAGATTTTGCCCCTCAGCCTAATATCCATAACAAATTTTTGATGACTTTCCAATACTACTTTAAAATGCTAAAGGCAGAGTCTTTTAGATTTAAAAAATGCAAATCCAGTCATAATATTCCTGTGAAAAATGTGAATTTTAATTTGATGAATACCTAACCAGATATGAGAATCAAAGGTACAGCTGGGTTTGGTGACTCACACTTGTAATCTATGTACTCAGATAGCCACGACATGAAGAGGCATGAATTCAAGGCCACGTTGTGTCAGATAGTGAAATGATCTCAGAAAACAGACACACATACACACACACATACACACCAAAGAAGGAAAAGAATTGAAATCAGAGTGTTTGAATATCTTTGCTTTTTTATATATATATATATATATATATATATGTATATGTATATATATATATATGTATATATATATATAGTGACCACATGTGTACGTGTGTGCCATGTGCATACCTGGTGCCCTTGAAGACCAGAAGATGGCTTTAGATCTCTGAATCTAGAGTTATAATCAGTTATGAACTATGACGTGTGGGCTAGAAACCAAACTTGGAATATTTGCAAAAACAGCCAGTGCTCTTAATTGCTGAACCTTTCTCTAGCCCTGGTTTTTCTCTCTGAGAAAGGACTCTTCTTTGGACAGCTGACAGCACTGATGCAAAGTATCTTTCCAAAAGCCAGTCACTAAAAATTTCCCCATTTGATCTTCCCAAAAGCCTCAGGAACAAGCAATGATTTTTCAGTTTCATAAAACTGAAGTGTGAACAAGGTCAAGATACCAATTTCAAGAGAACTTGGTTTACAGAACAGTGGTATTTCTTCAGAGATCAGCCATGTTCTAGGCCTCATTTCTAAAGGAAAGCTTTAAGCTGCGCTGTTTGTATTGCAGCACAGTAGAGAGAACAATTCAAGGCAATAATTACTGCAGTAATTGCCACTGATTGTTTCAGATAAAAGAGCCTGAAGTTCAAACCAGCAAGTGTTCCATAAAGGATTTCGCACAACTGGATTTCACATATATTTATGTAAAGCTGCTTCCATTTTTTCATAAAGAAATAATGCCTGCTCACAATAAACATTTTTTTCAATTAAAATGAGAAGTCTTTGTCCATTTACTCTATAACTGTGCCCTGGTCTGCTCTCTGAACTCAAGAGTACCTAACCTTGCCCAGTCTTGAGAAAAATTGAACTCTTAGTATAAACATACATAGACTTTTAAATATATAAGCGGTGTTATCTTCATGTGTCAGTAGGAATACACACTGATGATGTTTCTAGCATCACAAATGCAGCTCTACCTTAGGCTATTTAAAGACATAGATTAAATTTTAAGAGCAAAAAGTAGGAGTCATTGTTGCACAGCCCTGAAAACCACTATCCTTTCTTCCATGCCCAGTAACACTCTATAAGAGATCCAGAAGGCTGTGGGTCTGACTTCAACAGGACTCAGCAAAAAATGAACATTTTATCTGGACCAAGTAAAAAGTTTCCATTTCTGTTGATTATGCTGCAAACATAAGAGAAACAGAATCATCTCACACAGTAGCCTCTCCCTTTACCATGCACAGCCCCAATCATGAGCCTTACTTACCCTGACTAATGGCTGTATTAACCCAGCTTCAAACAACTTTTGCTAAGACCTTGAAGTTTAAGAAAAGCACCTTCACAGAGCAGTGGTGGCTCATGCCTTTAATCCCAGCACTTGGGAGGCAGAGGCAGGTGGATTTCTGAGTTCGAGTCCAGCCTGGTCTACAGAGTGAGTTCCAGGACAGCCAGTGGCCAGTGCTACACAGAGAAACCCTGTCTCAAAAAAAACAAAAACAAAAAAAAACCAAAAAAACAAAAAACAAAAAAAAGCACCTTCAAGATCACAAAAATAAAAGATTTTCTTTTCAGTTTCTTCACAGTTAAACACACACACACAATGTGGTGGTTATAATTCTGAGTGGTTGTCTTCACAAAATCAAACCTTAGAAGACAATTTCTCAATACTCAAATGTAGCCAGTGCTACATTTTCTAGGAAAAAAGTTTTCTTTTCTAGAAGATCAAAATCCTAACTAATCATTTTCCATTAACCAAAGGGGTGTGCTTGTGCTCAGTGGTCGATGGGGATGGATGGACTGTGCATACTAGACTATACTAAAACCTTTTCAAAGCCAGCTAGCACCACTGTCCCACACAGCCTTGCACAGTAGAGACAGAAGAGAGGCCACTTCCAGACTTGAGTCTCTGAAGGCCTACCAAGCTCATTAGCTATGTATCTGCCTGCACAGAACCATATTCATTATGAAGTGATATCTACAAACTATGCAAAGAGACATAAGCTGGGGAAAGAAAATCGGATGAGGATGCCAGACATTCACCCTAGGGAAAGGATTGATGCCAACAGGAACAGTTCTTGGTTTAATTCATTCTAGTGATACCGTTTTATTGCCTGTGTTGTCCAGGCATTTTCTGTACAAAAGATGAGGGTATAAGAAGATGTAGTATGTACCTGTTTCTCTCCCAGGTAAGGAGGCAGAACTGTAAACCATTACCATGCAAAGTTACATATTTTATTGTAGAGATGTTCGAGAGGGCTGTGAATGATCAAGAGAGGGAGATCTATACCTAACTGGCATCTAGATAAATATACAGAAAACATACTTACTGATCACCACTGTGGTTAACATGGGGGAGGGGGATAACCAGGCAATAACATTGCAGAGACTTGGTTTTGGTGTGGCTATACTTCTGTAACTGCTGAAAAACCTATTCACAGAGTAACTAACTTAAGACGGTAGGCAAAACTGAGTAAAGAAATTAATCATTATCTGGGGTATAAAAGCAATTGATTGTCTAATAGTGACTTTTATCTTTTACTGAATATTTTCTTTATTTCCATTTCAAATATTATCCCCTTTCCTGGTCCCCACCCCTGGAAATCCCCTATCCCATCCCCCCTCCCATGCCTCTGTAAGGGTGTGTTCCCCTACCCATCCACCTACTCCCGACCTCCCGACCTTGAATTCCCCTACACTCTGGCCTTGAGCCTTCACAGGACTAAGGGCCTCTCCTCCCATTGATTCCCGACAAGGCCATCCTCTGCTGCATATGTGGCTGGAGCCAAGGGTACCTCCAAGTGTACTCTTTGGTTGGTGGTCTAACCTTGGGAGCTCTGTGGGGTCTGATTGGTTAATATTATTGTTCTTCCTATGGGGTTGCAAGCTCCTTCACTCCTTCAGTCTTTTCTCTAACTCCTCCATTGGGGACCCTATTGGGGACCCCATGCTCAGTCTAATGGTTTGGCTGTGAGCATCCCCTCTGTATTTGTCAGACTCTGGCAGAGCCTCTCAGGAGACAGCTGAATCAGGCTCCTATCAGCATGTACTTCTTAGCATCCACAATAGTGTCTGGGTTTGGTAACTGTATATGGGATGGATCCCCAGGTGGGGCAGTCTTGGGATGGCCTTTCTTACAGTCTCTGCACCACATTTTGTTTATGTATTTGATTCCATGAGTATTTTGTTCCCCTTTCTAAGGAGGACAGAAGCACCCACACTTTTGTCTTGCTTCTTCTTGAGCTTCATGTGATCTGTGAGTTGTATCTTGGGTACTCCAAGCATTTGGACTAGTATCCACTTATCAGTAAGTGCATACCATGTGTGTTCTTTTGTGACTGGGTTACCTTACTCAGAATGACATTTTCTAGTTCCATCCATTTGTCTAAGAATTTTATGAATTCATTGTTTTTAATAGCTAAGTAGAACTCCATTGTGCAAATGTGCCACATTTTCTATATGCATTCCTCTGTTGAGGGACATCTGGGTTCCTTCCAGCTTCTGGCTATTATAAATAAGGCTGCTATGAACATAGTGGAGCATGTGTCTTTGGTATTTGTTGGAGAATGTTTTCCGGTGTATGTCCAGCACTGGTATAGCTGGATCTTCAGACAATACTATGTCCAATATTCTGAGGAACTGCCAGACTGCTTTCCAGAGTGGTTGTACCAGCTTGCAATCCCACCAACAATCCAGGAGTGTTCCTTTTTCTTCACATCCTCACCAGCATCTGCTATCACCTGAGTATTTGATCTTAGCCATTCTGATTGGTGTGAAGTAGAATCTTGGGGTTGTTTTGATTTGTATTTCCCTGATGACTAAGGATGTTGAACATTTCTTTAGATGCTTCTCACTCTAGATATTCCTCAATTCTTTGTTTAGTTCTGTATCCCATTTTTAATAGAGTTATTTGGTTCTCTGGAGTCTAACTTCTTAAGTTATTTGTATATTTTGGATATTATCCCTCTATAAGGTGTAGAATTGGCAAAGATCTTTACCCAATCTGTTGGTTGCCATTTTGTCCTATTGACAGTGTCCTTTGCCTTACAGAAGCTTTGCAATTTTGTGAGATCCCATTTGTCAATTCTTGATCTCAGAGCATAAGCCATTGGTGTCTGATCAGGAAATTTTCCCCTGTGCCCATGTGTTCGAGGCTCTTTCTCACTTTCTCCTCTATTAGTTTCAGTGTATCTGATTTTATGTGGAGGTCCTTGATCCACTTGAACTTGAGCTTTGTACAAGGAGATATGAATGGGTCATTTTGTATTCTTCTACATGCTGACTTCCAGTTTTTTGAAAATGGTGTCTTTTTTTCACTGGATGGTTTTAGCTCCTTCGTCAAAGATCAAATGACCATAGGTGTGTGGGTTCATTTCTGGATCTTCAATTCTATTCCATAGATCTACTTGCCTGTCTCTGTATCAATACCATACAGCTTTATCACTATTGCTCCGTAGTACAGCTTGAGATCAGGGATTGTGATTCCCCCAGAGGTTCTTTTATTGTTGAGAGTAGTTTTTCCTATCCTGGGTTTTTTGTTACTCAAAAGGAATTTGAGAATTGCTCTTTCTAACTCTATGAAGTATTGAGTTGGAATTGTGACTTTTTTTATAACCGGAGGGAAAGATAGTATTAGTGACTCTGAATAATAACACATTTTAATTTTACAAGCATGCTCAAATTCGAAACCCTTTCATTTTTATTCCAGGACCTCAAGTTTTTCACAATCAAATGTGGATGTGGCATTGCTGATCATTGAAGAAAAGTGTTCAGCTTTATTTTACAAAGCTGAAGATATGCATACCCCAGGACTCAACATTATCTTGAATTCATGTCTACAGAATTATTTCATTTCTCAATTTTTAATATTCTTTTAAAACATCTAGAAAGCTATTAAATTATACAACGGTGAGCCCCATTCCCAAAGTCTATGACTGAGTATGTTTGAGAAGGAATGTGGGAATTTTCATTTTGAATGAATGATATTGGTGCTTCTGATACAAAGGTTACCTAGAATGATTATTTATAAAAATGTATGAACATATGCACCAGAACATATAAGGGTTTCTAATGAAAGTACTTTTCATAACACACTAAACTAGTCACAATTCAATTAGTATCTGTAGAGGATAGCTGGAACATCATACAACAAGAACAAATGAACTAAAGCTGCCTGAAAAATCACGAGTGACAGGAAAAATATAACACAAAGCAAAACGATAAAAAGAAAAAAAGAAGCATGTTCAGTATGGCTCTATTTGTAATGTGTTCCCAAACAGACAAAGCTAAAGTGCACTGTTTACATATGCTAATACTCTACAAATAATGATGCATAATGCAAATTGAATCCATGCATATATCACAAGCATTCCCATGAAACACTGCTGCTTAACTTAGACAATGGTTATCCTGATGTTGGCTTGACCACTGATCTAGTTTCCTGTTTTGAAACAGGACCTCAGTTTTTTGTCATCAAATGTGGATTTGTGGCATTGCTGACCATTGAGGAAAATTGTTCAGCTTTATCTAGAAAAGATGACGATATGCATAACCTAGGACTACTGCAGCTTAAAGAGGAAAGACTATATTTGACTTATACTATCAGGTTGTGAACCATCACTAGGGTTAGTAAGGGCAAGAATTTAAATTGGAACTTGAAGCAGAAACAATGAACAAACACTGCTTGTTAACTGACTTACAAGCCCATGCTTAGCTACCATTCTTCAACAGGTTAGGACTTCATTCTCAGCGATGACACTACCCACAGTAGACTGTGTCCTTCTACATTGATAAGCAATCAACATAATGCCCCAAAGATGTGCCCATAGAACAATTAGATCTGCATAATCCCAAATTGAAGCCTTCTTCTCAGGTGATGCTTGGATATATTAAGTTGACAAAGCTAAGACAATCATTATTATACGATTTTATATATAAATTGAATATGTGTTTATTTAGGAATCTTATATTTAATTATAAAAGGGGACAATGTATTCAAAAAGGTAATAACATTTAATGTTGCTGAATTGTGAAAAACTTTATAGAGATGTTGAGTTATTAGCCACAGGGAAGCAAGTTTAGATTTGAAAATTAAAAAATAAAAATCTGTTGTATTTATTAATAATGTCAATTTTCAAATTACCTATGAGCCAATAAAATGGCTTAGCAGGTAAAGGCACTTACCACCAAACCTGACAACCTGAGTTCAATCCCTGGGACCTACATGATATAAAGAGAGAACTCCCACAATTTGTCCTGTGACCTCCACCTCTGTGTCCACACACATAGATAGATGATATATAATGATGACCCAAAGATGCACAGGAAGACAGACAGATAACAGATAGACGAGCAAGAGGCAGACAACAGATGAGAAATTAATAGAAGAGATGAACAGACAGACAGACAAATAGATATTTTAAGATAAATCAAATCTCCACTTATTATTATCAAGTACACTGGAATTCTAGAATTGGTCTCTCTTCTGTGTTAGTTGGCCTCCAAGTAACAAGCCTCAAAAATCATTGAGTCTTTTCAGCAAGTGGTTAAATATCAACTAACACTTTGTGATCCAAAACTGTTCTCAGTATGTCCTGCTTTCTCCTTTCCTGGAACTCAGACAACAATGCTTTCCCTTCCCAGCACAGAATCTTCACTCTTGCCCATGAGAGGCAAAAGGCTTTCTGAACTATCCACCTCCTCAGCAGTTTTCAGGTAAATCAAAGTGCATGTTCTATGCTTTTCAATTCCATTTCATTGAACACATTCCAGCTTTGTTTCTAAGATAGCACTGTGAAATTAGAATTTTCCTTATGATGTGGGAGTCTACAGAATGATTCCTTGAGTTGTTCTAAAGTTAATAATTGATTCATTATCCAAAAGGTTGACAGTGAGTCACGTGATCCTCCTCCTAACCGTCTGTAGTATGCTCCCTCTCCAGAAAAAATCATAGGTCAACTAGGAATCTGTTTATGAAAAAAAAAAACCTTAATGGCTGAAACTACTTAGATAACTTCCCACAAACCTCTACATTCGGATTAAAGAAAGATGAGTCATATAGATGACTGAAAGTAGATGACACTTAAAAACATAATCAGGGAAGTAATATTTGTGGCAATCTATTGCCACTATATTAAGACACATTATGACCATAACCCCCACCTCTCTCTTTCTCTCTTTTACATTTTGGTTTCACAAAAATAAATATACAAATAGATCAGGACCGGGAGTGAAGGTCTGGGATCTCAGATACTGGGGCGGTTGAGGCAGGAAAAGAAGTACTAGTTCAAGCCCAGCCTGGGCATCTTAGTGATACACTGCCTCAAATATATAGCCCAGTGCTAAAGCATTTGCCTAACACAAACAAAACCTTAAGTTCAAGTCCCAGTACTGAAATCAATCAATAAATAAATGTAAATCTCTCCCTCTCTCTTTCCCTCAATCACTCCCTCCTTTATGTGTATGTTTCTCATTTTTATTTCCTTCATTTACTCTAGATCCTTTTTCCAAAGAACAACAATACCATTCAAAATCCATTACTGTTTCTCTACCACATACCTTCTTTTAAACAGGTTTACATCCTGTGCTTCTGATTCCTCTAAGGATCCTTCCTGACTCAGTCCCTTTTCTCCATGCAATTCTCTTTTATGATACCTTCCACAGGTGCAGTAATTACTTGTTCCTGTGGCTATGGCTCTCAATGCTCCTTAAGTGCAAAGTCGCAGTAAACACAGCATTGAGCTGTGTTTTTTCCTTTCCTTTCCTTTCCTTTCCTTTCCT
>NW_021604657.1:4548077-4551175 GCF_004785775.1 Grammomys surdaster
TCTCCTCTCCTCTCCTCTCCTCTCCTCTCCTCTCCTCTCCTCTCCTCTCCCTCCCCTCCCCTCCCCTCCCCTCCTCTCCCCTCCCTTCCTTTCCTTTCCTTTCCTTTGCTGTGGTTCTCCTGGCAAAGGTTAGTACTGAAGTAGACTTGCTACATAAAAGGTACCTACTGCCCTCGGAAGTCTAAACATGCCTTCACTGAGATTTAAAATTAAAATTATTATTAAGTAAATTACATTTCTCTAGAATGAAAGCATTAAAAATGCTCTGACAGACAAAAAGGTAAGGGCATGCACGAAACAAAAAGCCTGTACAATATTGAGCAGAATAAAAGGCAGAAAGATGTCCTCAATCAGAAGGAATGCCCTAGTGTGTCATCTTCACTGTCAACATCCCTCTTATGCTACATAAGAATTGATTGGAATTTTTTTTCTTCTTGACTTAATTCTTTATGGTCAGTAGTAGATTCAGCAACCCATCTTCAAAAATGACCACTAAATCTATGGACTATTTTGAAATTACTCTCCAACTGTCTTACCCATACCTTCTGATGTGACAGGAAAAATGATAAATGACCCTTTAGCTAATAGCTTTCTGATTGCTCTACTATATCAATATATCTCATGCTATATTTCAGAAATAATTCCTAAAAGAATGACTCTAATCCTATCACTTCCTAAAGTATGTCTTTTAATGAAACTCATTACCCACCAAATTATTTCCAGTTCCTCAGATCCAACACATATTGCAATGTGAATGAATCCAATGATTTTAACATAAATTTCAACTACCCCCTCACTTTGACCATTCATGTTCCCAAACATGATTCATATCATTCTGCTTCATGTTATATCTTTCTTTTCTTCTGTTGATTTTATTTTCCCTGTTCGTCCCAATTGTCAGAATCCTGAACAGTTCATGTAAATGGCTCAAGTGTTATTTGCTTGACAAAGCCTCTGCCACTGGCTATTTCTCCTGCAAAATATCAGGCTCACTTCCATCCTAAACACCAATGTCATCAACCTTCATGTTGTGTTGTGTTCTCATTCCTTGTTTTGAATGCTGACTAACAGAGGTACAAGGGGCTTCTCTACCAGAAACAAGATGATAAAATTCTCTCAAGAAATCTTAGTGTGCCTGGCACATGGACCAGCCCTAAAAATAATCTACTCAATGCCTAGAATACATATTAACTCAGAAACACATTCTCATGACCAGATGAACACTTTCAAGACTAGTATAAATCTTCTATACTTAGTATTCATAAGAGATAACGACCAGTTCCTTCAGTGAACAGGATTTTGTTATAGTCTCCTTTGTTTGCCTTTAGTGCTTTCTGCTGAGCTGGACCCGGAAGACATCACTGAAGAATAGAAGAAGAATCAGAAGTCATTAAAGACATACTAGGTTAGCAGCACCCTTAGAATATCCTAATATATATCAAAGATATCACAGACAAGATGAAATGCTGACCGGAGGCAAAGATGCTGGCTTGAGAATAGAGAGGAAAGGAAGCCTGTGCCTGACTCATCATTTCAACAGCTAAGGAACCTGGGTCAAGAGGGTTTTGTCATTGTCAACCACGTCTTTCCAGGAACAGGAAGTCAAAATGAGCTAAATACTGTGGAGGTCTTGACCTCTTTCCAGACCAATATTCTTTAAATATTTGTTCATCTCCTCCAGGAAAAAGGAAGGCGGCAAGTGATTTTCTACTAATAAGAATTATATGCAGAAACAGATTTAATTATTTATCCACTGGTAATGTCTGAAGAAGATTCAATTTCAAAAAAAATTATCAAATGGTTCTCCATTTTCCTATAGTTCATGTCCTTCTAATTTCCCAAACCAGACACATCCTGAAAGCATACTAAAGGTTTGGAATTTCTATTGCACCATCAATCATTCATAGCAGCAAACAGAAGCATCCCCTGAATTATTGAATTTGAAAATTCCAGCTGATTTTGCATGTCAAAAATGAATTCATGTTCAGACTACAGCAGTGAACAGCCTCTTTTCCATCTTAAAACATACAAGAAATGGGAATGCAGCTTTGTGTTAGAATGCTTTCTTATATAGCATCATGAGGCCCTGGTATTATTTCTCCAAGGCATGTAAGCAAATTTCTACTATAAAGCATTTTTAATGTCAGTGAGGGTGCAGAGCAAGTTTGTATACTTAGCCAATTGTTTAACTTGCTGACAGCACCCTGACTCTTATCCATTAACGCTTTAGAAAGCTGTCTACCTGTCCTCCTCATTACTGGAGATCCCTAGAAGGTATAAGCTGCTTCTTGTGAAAGTGTTAAAGTCTCTCTTCTCATCTCTTTCCCAATCATCCTAAAAAAATTAACATTTTTTTTCTTTTTTCCAAAATGTTCTATTAATTTATTTACTTATTCACTTTATATCCCACTATTTACCCCTTCTCTCCTTCCTGTTTCCCCCTTACATAAGCTCCTCCAGCCATTCACCTCTACCTTTTTCCACTGAGAAGAGGGAAGCCCC
This sequence comes from Grammomys surdaster, assembly GCF_004785775.1. NCBI lineage: Eukaryota > Metazoa > Chordata > Mammalia > Rodentia > Muridae > Grammomys > Grammomys surdaster. The sequence continues at coordinate 4,550,580 of NW_021604657.1, forward strand.
CCTCCCCAGGCACAACCTTACCTTGGCATATTAAGTCACTACACTAGGTGCATCCTCTCTAATTGAGATCAGACAAGGAATCCCAGTTAGGGGAATAGGATCCATGGGCAGACAGCAGGTTCAGAGCCAAGCTTTGCTCTAGTTGTTGAGAGACCCACATGAAGACCAAGCTACACATATGTTATATATGTGCAGGGGGCCTAGGTCCAATTCATGCTTTCTTGTTGGTTGGTGGTTAAGTCTCTGGGAGGCCCCAAGGGTTCAGGTTAGTTGACTCTGTTGATCCTCCTTGAAGACCCTATCCTCTTCAGGTCCCTCAACCCTTTCCCCAACTCTTCAGCAATATTCTTCATCTCCATCTAATGTTTGACTATGGATCTCTATATCTATTTCTATTGGCTACTAGGTGGAGCCTCTCAGAGGACAGTTACGCTAGACTCCTGTCTGCAAGCATAACAGAGTATCATTAATAGTGTCCGGGACTGCTTATTGCCCATGGGATGGGTCTCAGTTAGAGCCAGTCATTATTTGGTTATTTCCTCAGTCTCTGCTCCATCTTACACATTTGGATGAAAACACTATATCAACTTAGGCAT
>NW_021604657.1:4551575-4551922 GCF_004785775.1 Grammomys surdaster
TGTGTGTGTGTGTGTGTGTGTCTGTGTCTGTGTCTGTGTCTGTGCCTGTGTCTCTGTGTGTGTGTTTCTATACATGTGGCGTGTTAATGTAGATGCTTATTCCGTTCAAAGAAGACCTTGGATCCTCTAGAGCTTGAGTTACAGGTGTTCGTGAGCTATCCAACACCAGTGTTGAGAATCAAACTCAAATCCTCTCAAAAGCAACAAAACTCTTAAACATTGAGCCATCTCTCCATTCCCAATCTCTATCCTTTATAATTTACCTAGTCTCAAATATTTAGTTACAACAGAAGAAAGAAGGGAAGGAAGGAAGGAAGGAAGGAAGGAAGGAAGGAAGGAAGGAAGGA
>NW_021604657.1:4551932-4621231 GCF_004785775.1 Grammomys surdaster
GGAAGGAAGGAAGGAAGGAAGGAAGGAAGGAAGGAAGGAAGGAAGGAAGGAAGGAAGGAAGGGGGAAGGAGAAGGAGGGAAGGAAGAAGCAAGGAAGGAAGGAAGGAAGGAATAGATAGATGAGGGGACGATACTAGGTAAACTCTGGAAAATTGCCTCAGCTAGATAAATACAGTCAAACTTATAAAAGGGCCTAATAGGAAGTAATTGATTTGCAGGTGGTATAATCTTATAGAATTTTGTAAATTCGTAGTTTAGTAGCATTCTAAAACAAAGGCCTTTGTTAAAATTTCAGACATATCAGGGAATTGTGATTCCAGTAACATGTACTTCTCTTCAATAGTGTGAGGTTGTTTTGGGGGTCTGCTCTTCGGTATGACAGTGATAAGCAGGTTTATATGTATTAGGGGTAGTATGACAGAAGGGTGTGGATGGATGATCAGCCTATGAGAGGCAGAGGGTCCTGGCAGTCACAGTGTCTAGAGACGAGGGCATAAAATTTGCCTTTCTCCTTGCCAGTTCTCAGTTCTGGCATCCGAGTGTTCATTGCCTTAGCTTAATTTTCATATAATGGATCTTTTGCAATGTTCATCAATAAAAAGGCAATGATACTCTCTAGGTGTCATATTTTTCTTTAGAAGTAAATGTAATAAATGGCATTGATTTTTTTTCTGTTTATAGCCTTGGCCTTATTCTTTACATTGCTTGTATATAGGACTTTTATTATTAACTTCTGAACACTATAGAGTTTTGACTTGTTCCCTAGCCAAGTGTTATTTGGGAAAATTGCTTTTGTGTTGTTACAGTTTGTTATTCATAGAGAGCTAGATTTGGAGTAAATTTTTGTGTTATTTGCAAAGGATTTATGCTGTTCAAGATCATCTTAATTTTTGCCTGGTGGGGGGCTTCAGTCATGAAAAACAGCTCTTTATACAATGTGGAAATGAAAAGCCATATTCTCTCTCCTGAATCTTTTGAAATTGGACTGAACTACTGAATGAAAAGCAAAGTTCCTTCTTCACCATGAAAGCCAACAAGTCACTCTGTACTTCTTTCTCTTCCACATCAACACTTGTTCCAGTTCTGCCACTCTAGGTTCAATACTAGAATCTTATTGAAATGTAAAAATGCTTCTCGAAAAATAAAATAAAACAGAAATATATCTGGCAGAAAAATCTCTTCATCGATGAATAAATTAGCTACTTCATGGTTTTCTATTACTTAAAACATTTAACCACTCTTGTAAAAGAAAGCCAGGGTCATATGTTAACTTGACTAAGGTATATCTTTTTCTTCTCTTGCTTTTCCATGACTTTTCTCATTTCTTCAATAGTCTATTGAATTGTTAGTGTCCTGTCCTAAGCCTTGCTTTTTCCAAATAGCATTTCCAAAGAACATACAGAAGCATCCTAGACTCTTGCTGCCACATATTTAATGTATATACCCTTTAACCTGAGCAATTCAGGTGTCTCAAAGACATGGAAACATGGCTCCCCTGAGATACAAGCAATCTAAGTCATAATCACATTCACTGAGGACTTCACAGAACACAATGGATAGCAGCAACTGCCTCAAGAAACAAGATGACCTTGGACTAAAATTCAAATAACCTTGATATTCCAAGGTAGACATTCATAGATATTTTTCTCTACATAGCATTTGATCATGCTTCTCTTCAAGTTTACAGTCATGAATTTCTAAGATGACAAAAAATTCACCTAAAACTAGTCTTCAAAAGGTAAGGCATGTAGCTAGTAACAAGAGCTAAAAGCAGGAAAAAAGTAGAATCCTGGGCTTCTAACCTTGGCTCAGTCTCTATTACCCCATTTAGCTGTGTAATTTTTTCCTGTGTATATGTTTTTCCTCCCCTTCCCCTTCTTCTCTAGAATCCTACCATGCTATTTACACATTTTCCTTACATCTTGTATAGAACATGACACAGGGGTATCATATCACTAAAAAAAAGATACAGCAGAATCTCTGAAAAGATCCAGGTTTCATTGAAAGTCTTCTTTCAAAATTCTCCCTAGATACAAACTGTGTCAGTAATTTTCAGAGATAGCCAGGCATGGATCCTAAAGCCATTGGTATGACTAAAATGCTCAGTCTGTATTCCTACTACCATATATATATATATATATATATATATATATATATATATATATATATATATATTTTTTCCTAGTACATGCCCCTGATTGGCTTACAGTTTACCCAAGCTTCAGGCACAGGATTCCATTTGATTTTCAGGATCCCCTATCCAGGAAGGAAAAATGCATACTTAATGACATCTTCCATACAAACACACTAAATGTCCCTGAGATTAGATGATTGGCTAAAAGTTGAGACAAACAAGGAGAGCAGAATCTAGATGTAAATTCAATATGTTACCTCTAAACCCTTATTTTTCTAGCAACCAGTTCTTGCCCCCACTATCTGTCCTTACTCCTATAATGGGGCAAAGTGCTCTTCATAGTCTTCAAGAACCAGGACAGAACCCTTCATGCTGTACTCTCCATAATTCTGCACGGAGTGCATGCTCAGTAAGTGTTCCTTATACTGAACATAATTGTCCTGAATAGTCAATAAATGTTCAGAAAGCCCAGTGGGATTCGGTTAACAATGCATTATTTTTGTAATATCTCTCAGTCACTGAGGCTGAGAAATAAAGCTCTTTCTCCAGGATTAATTTCCTTCAAGGGAAGCCTCTTCCTTCTGTCCTGGGTCTTCAGGTCACATCTACAGAAGACAGAGCCTCAGCCATTCCTATCCCTGCAGCTCAACTGCATGCCTACTTCTCTGAGAGCGCACTTCTATGAACTATTTCCCCTGACACTGTTCATATACCCATGCTAAATTCTCAACACTCATTTTTCATTAGAACCTACTCTGTTGTTTCCTTAAATGCACAACCTTGAGGACTAATTTTCATTCATTTCTCTGCCTTCTCCCACCATTGTCCAAAATAATATCCTATACACAGCAGGTACCAAAATAACAGTGACCAGTTCATACTAATTTATCCCACATGAGGGTTCTGAGTCCACTCTGGCTAGCGATTGTAGTGACAGTTACTAACCAATCCTTAAAATCTCATGCCTCTTTGATACAAGCCAAGATACACATTCTTTGTTTTATTTAATGCATAACCAAACACAGAGTACCAAGACGTCACCTCTGAGCTGACACTTTCACTTTGGGGTTGCAAATAATGGATAATTATCTTTCCTGGCACCCTAAGCAGTCTATGAACCCCAGCCAGATAAAACATATATGCCTAGCTCACTTATCTCTTGGTACAGAAAGGATCCCTGGTTCCATTACACCTGTGCACATTTTCCTGGCTTCCAAACAGCCTTGCACAGATGATCATGTAAACAGTAAGGGATTGTCAGCTCTTTGAACTGAGTGAGTAGATTTGCTGCAATGCAGCATTCAGTCAGCTTATTCTCTAGGAAAGCCTCCTCTGCAGGCAGTGATGCAGAGGGAGTGGCCGGGAAGCTGCAGAAAGAGCCAAACAGATGGCTGCAACCCAGTCAGCACATAATGGTGAGGTATCTACAATGTTAGTCAAAGAGAGAAGAATGGTAAAAAAGCAAATGTGCTTTGGTTGGTGAAGTTTCTCTGCTTTTTCTATAAGCGCTGTTGTCTTCTAGAACTGTGTTCATTTGGTCACTCCCTAATTTAGAGAGCTGGAATCATATATTCCATGTTGCTGATCTGCCTGAGGCTCCGAAAACAAAGTTAACTGAGAAAAAAAATAGAATCGAACTTAGCTGAGTTTACTTTCCAGTCAGTCTGAATGCCATTCCCTCCTCTGGCCCTACTCTATCTTCTAGCACTCATTTGATGCTTCAATTTCTCTATGTTCCCCTACTTCCCTAGAATAATTAAAATCTGTCTTCACAAAAGGCTGCCCATGTATGCCGGTCAAGTTCCTTGTGGCCCATACTTTCTCAGCTCACCTCTACTCCCTCAGAATGCAGCTGATGTCAGGACTAGTTGCTTAGCACAGAACTCAAGTTTCTAGCCTATGAGAAGAGAGCTCTTCCCTGTGTCAACTAGGTTGTATTTGACCAGATCTAAAAGTGTCCATTCCAAACTCTTAGGGACTGTCACTGTATCTCATTTGCCAGAGAAGAGACACTGAGGGCCCTTCTCCTCAGATCAGTCTAACTCCTGGCTACTTAATAGGTGCCTCAAGATTATGATGATGTTTTTTCCTCCTGTCAGTTCTTGGTCATCTGATTTTTTTTTCTATCTCTCTCTTTTAGCTCGGCAGATCTATTTGACACATATTATAAGGTCAAATTTAGTTTATCACAGGGACCTCAGAATGACAATTTGTCATAAACCAGGACTAAAATGACATTTTAAGGTGTGCTAGGACCCAGAAACATAGAAGGACATATGCAAAGGTCCTTGGTGAAGTCTCAGAAGTGACAAGGACAAGAAACAGTATAATTCAGGCTGAAGTGTGTGGCACACATTATTAGTAATTTACACTATAATAACTTGATGTGGCTTTTCAATAAAGTAGATATGAGCCTACAGGCAACATGAGGTCAGCACAAAGCCAGGCTATAAACCAAAACTCAGCTCACACTGTTATTAAAGGAACAATGGAGAATGAACTGGGGCAGTCATTGGGGGAGGTGTACTTGCTAATAAGGCCTGTCAAATTGATTGCACATTGACTAATGCAAAATTAAGAGTGGAGCTGGACCTGCAGACATGATTGGCATTCAGGTAAAACACTGAGAGGTAGGGTGCATAGAATGGGCTAATTATTAAGAATTTTGACCTACACACAATGGGATTGGAAAGCAGAGTTAGAGGGATCTGTCTTCCCCCAACCTTGGAAATTCGGTTGTTGGTTTGATTGGAAACTGCTGAAGCAGCTTGCAGTTGTGAACAGCCTTACAACTGAACAGTGTAACCATATATCTGCAAGATTCTCTCATATCTGTCTACCCTCACCTAGACAAACCCACCCCTGAAGACAGAAATCCCAGCAGTTCTAATCATCATCATACCCTCAGCTCCAAACACAGGACTCAATGGCTAGTTCAATGACTGAATGAGTAGATTATAAAGTGAGCGGGAGCTTCTACAGTGCTACATACTAATAAACCATGGTTATTTGTTGGTAGCTGAGCTAAATCAGGCATCCATTCATACTGGAGGTCCATCAAGCCTGTCTTATTTGAAAATACCTATTTTGTGGGTTGAATTTCCTCCACACCACCCCATTTCCCCTTTCTTCAGGTAATTTCATATATTTTTCATTTTTTAATTTTAGATAAATGACAGCTTCTTTAAAGTAAGTAACAAATCTTACCAGCTTACAGTAATAAAGGCTGATCCTGCTGGGGAATGCAGCATGCTCAAGGGCAGGTATTACTTTCTATATGTCTTACCCAAAAACCTGATTGAGTTTCTGAACTCGGAAAAGTAGAGAAAATGTTTCACATGTTTGCAGGGCATAACCAACTGTAAGCATGGAAGAGAAAAGTCATTCTTATTCTCAAGACAAGTTTGTATAGGAATGAGTCTACCTGGGATTGTGAATGTATACCTTACGCTGGCTTCTTCTGGTTTCCCCCTGAGATCTCTGTTGGACATTCTGAGATGTCTGTGCTAGGGCCTGGATGCTTTTTCTCTCCATCTAGGCACAAAAGGCCAAGGGAATTCAGCTGCTTCTTCCTCCAGAGCTCAATCTGCACATGGTGCTCTGAAGAGTTCTCCAGAGAGATACCACCAACCTCATGTCCGGAGCTCTCTGCTAACTTCTTGCAGCCTCTACATTCTGCACCTTCCAGTTATTTAGAAGCAAGGCTGTACATCTGCCCTGGTATTTGCCTTTCTGGTTTTATATAATAGCTACTCCCAGCAAGACTAACCATGACATTAATGACTATAGAAGCCTAACTGCCCAAATTCTCTCCTTTTGCAACTCAGAATATTGAGGCAGCCCTAAAGGGATTAACAGCACACTAATGCAGCCAAGATCCTGAGAACTTGGAGCCCACCTTTGAGTTCATAGGCTTGCTTTTCTAAGGGTTTCCTTTTCCTCCCCTCAAAAGCATTTCCTCAATGATTCCTACCTCAATTCTATTTCTATTCTCTTCCTCTCGTGGTGTCCATATCTTTCCAATGCTCACATTCTCACAAGTAGGCTGTTCTCCACATCAATACAAAGTTGTCTTTGGTGGAAAGCCAGCTCCCTGCCATGACTGTGCCTGACACCTCAGACTCTTCTTGCCAAGACTGTACCTGATTGTTTCTCTGGCCTAGGTCATGCTTCCTTTCCCCAGGAGGTCTGGATGCTTCTTTGATATTCTGTAGGTCCTTATTTCACTTCTTGTATTTTATCTATTGAAAATTTTTCCTCCAGCACTCAGAAGAGTGGGCCCCACACCTCACCTAGGCAAATCAGGAAAGCTAGCAGGCTAAACAACTCAGCTTTCACCCAGGCCCATATCCAGGACTTTGAGTTAGCCCACAACAAATCTACCCCATCTATGAACTGCTGAATCACAGGGCCAGTCCTGTAGATCTAAAGCTGCAGGGTCTCCATGACAAAGGACAGCAACAGGATATCCGAGAGGAGTCCCAGTGAAGATCCAGTATTAATAGTGTAACAGAACCCAGAGGCCTCTAACCAGATCAGTGACTCTGCAGTGAACATTTACAAGTAGGGCTGCTTGGGCAAAAGGATATACTGTGGGACACATTGTGACACACTACAGCTTCCAGAGTAAGATGGTTTTATTTATTTCTGTCGTTTTTGTTTTTGTTTTTGTTTTCTTTGAGGGGGAAAGTTGCAAGGACAGAGGGTGGATATGAAGGAGCAGGAAGATCTATGGGATTGGGGTACATGATGTAAAAATCACAAAGAATTAAAAGATTTTTAAAAAGAAAAATAGAAAAGTTTTCTCTACATCCTGATGAGTCCTTCCATAACAAGAAGCTTCTCTCTGTCTCTGTATCTGTATCTCTCTGTCTCTGTATCTCCCTGTCTCTGTCTCCCTCTCCCTCTCTGTATGCTATTATATCATTTGCTTCACCTCAGAGTAAGACAAGAAAGACTAAACTTCTGACAATAGAGCCAGTTTCTCTTTCTTTTTTTGGAAACAAGCTCTCTATGGTATAAGTCATTTCTGTTGTATGTGGACAGAGTCACTGTGCAGAGTTTAACTCTAATTCAGGACATGGATGCCAAATGTTCACTGAAATCTATCCTAGGTTGTATAAACTTCAATCTAGCCTTTATGTAGTAGGAAAAAGAGGCAATCTGTAGCCCTAGGTGAATTCTACCTAGCACCTTTGTCTAGGTCGGGATCTTGGGCGGTAAGAGAGTCTCAGCATTCCGCATGGATATGTAAGTCTTGCTCTTCTCCTTTACTCTTCTGATTATATACTTTGTCTATTCACTCTGGCATGGACTTACTGGAGATCAGGATGATGAGCATAGTTTTCATATTCCCCCAAAGGACTTGTTTCAAACTTTTGAGTATAGCAGATGCTAATCCATTTCTATGCAATGGAATATTTGTTGGAAAATACTGATACCTCCTAAGTAATTTTCCTTAAATGCTTTTGCCATAATTTTGCCACACATAAAGATCTGTAACCAAGGAAACATCTTTCTCATTCTAGCTAAAACAGAGCCTTTCAGGTATTTTTTTAAATCTCCTCTAAGTAGTTCTTCATCATATTTCAGATCCTCTTTTTAACTACCAGAAATTTTGTTATAGTGCATGAATAGAGACTTTCACAAGAAACAGTGATAGCTAAGGGTCCTGGTAGTTCAAATCACTCTTCCTTCCATCTTTTCATGTGTAATAACACATGTTGGCTTTTAGATACAATGTCACCTAAAGTTGAAAGAGTTTGGAACTAATATTTTTCCACCAGCAAAGTCAACATCTCTATCAGAGATTTGGGCTTCCATCAAGCCCACAGATCCCCGGCTGAAGCATTTCTTGTACTTCTGTTGCATGGACCATCCTTCTGTTTAGGACCCTGGATTTCTAGCCTCTTCGCACCCTGTTATCCAAACTTAGGCTCATATATCATTTGTCTGAGCACTGTCCATCAAATGTGAATTTTCTCAGTACTGCCCCTTCTGAGAAATTTCCCCTCTTCCCTACCACCACAATCCTCTTAGTCATATATTATCCAACTTCATTTAATTATCCCAGGCTTTTGTCTACCCATGTTGAATATGCCAGCAATCTTTAGTAGCACTTTCTTTACTGATAATAAATTTTTCTCAGTTTCCCATTGAGCTACTTTTCATATCTATTCTCGTTTCTAACCTTAACCAGTCTCATGACATTCAATGTCTACCAGAGCCAGTGGAAGCCTATTATGTATAATATTGTATAATATTATAAAGCAAGAGGGAAAGAGGAATCTCCAAAATGCTCCAGACTAACCCAATCCTTCTTTCTTGTTTCAAAAACAAAAATACCAAGATACAGAGAGGCTAAGAAATTTGCCAAAGTAAACTCAAAGCAATCTTGGAATTAAACCTCAAGTCTCCTGAAAACCAATTTTATACACCAGTATTTTTAAAGAAAGAGATAAACAATATACCAACAGCTGGTATTGATTTACCATTATTATATAAGATAGAGCTGCCAAAACTGAAACAGATTTTCACAAACCAACGCCTCTGTTCCAAGGTATTTGCAAATTGAAGATTGATTTTTGGCAGTTCTTATGATATGCATATTAAACTATCACACAAAACAAGTCTGAGTGTTGTTTTATCTCAGGAGACCAACAAGTCAGTCTTTTAACAGTACATGGTTGCAATCAGAAAAATTCTAGAAGTACTCAATGCCTTATCTTCCATTACAGATAAAAGTAGCAATTATAGAATTTAAAGCAGATTTTTGTCATACTATTAAAGAAAGAAATGGTCCTAAATAAATAAATAGCATCAGTTTGATTTCATAAAAGATATGATATGACTCTGAAAAAATCCAAATTGCTAAACTGCAATCAGATGCAATTAGTTCACAAGAAATAAATCAAATCTTCTCTCCACTATAATGTAGTCATATAAATTGATAAAGAGAAGTTTTTCATAGTGAAAAGACAAATGTCCTAAAATGGTCTGTCTTTCCACTAAAAATTTTAAGGTTCAGGGCTTGGAAATGACTCATCAAGAAAACTACTTGCCCTACAAGTATGAGGATGGAAGTTCTCACTCCCAGAGCTCAAGTAAATCCTGAGGATGTAGCATCCTGCCTGTGATCCCAACTTGAAGAGGTCAAAAGATAAAAAGATTCTGGAAACAAGCTAAATCACTAGATAGACACTTACTAGTCAGCTCTGAGTTCAAGTGAGTCTGATGCAACCGATAAGATGAGGATTGAACACAGAAATCTCTAATATCAACCTCAAGCATCCACATATGTGCCTCAAGTACATGTACACCTGCACAACTTATAATGTTCATATCTTTACAAATTGTAAATTTTCTCTTGCTTTGATGTAAAACAAAAAGTGCCCTTAGAGTTAAAAAAATACATTAGAAACATGCCATATTCTTGCTGCTACTAACAAACCATAAACTGGTGTCAGTTCAACTCTGGTTCATCAATAAAAATTCTCTCTCGAGGCCCACATATTTGTCAAAATTTATTTCATGTATCTCACAGTGATTATCTTTCAACTCCCATTCACAACCAACCTAAGACAGAAGTGCATTGCTTATAATAATGCATATTCCACAATGGATAAGGAAGGTTTTTTTTTTTTTGTCAGAACAACCTAAGACAGGGTCAGTCTGGTTTATGCAATAAAAAGGGGGAGATGTGGAGAGCTTTTGGGGCTGCCTGACAGGAATCTGTCATTGGCCAAGGACAAGGAAATGGGCTGCTTGGAAGGAATCTAACATAGGCCAAGGACAAGAAAATGGACTGCAGGCAGGAATCTGACATTGGACTGAAACAAAGAAGTAATTTCAGGCAGAAATCTAAATCCTACATTAGAATAAAGAAGAAATTTCAGGCAGGAATCTAAATCTTAGGCTAGAACAAAGAAGAAATTATAGGCAGAAATCTAAATCTTAAGCTAGAACAACTAAGTAAGCTTCATGTATAAAAAATGACTTTGGGCTAGGACAGGGAAGTAGGCTCAGATATTTTGGTCATCCTAAGCCCTTAGAAATAGTGATCACAGGAGTGATCAGGAGACTCTGTTTATTGTCCTGCATGTTATTAGATTATCTGGGTTTACTGTCTTGCTTGTTCCTTGACTATTTCCATCTATTGTATTGCTAGTTCTTCAACCTAGAACTGACCTTAATACTTGCATGTAATTTAAACAGTATAAAGACAAAAAAGGAGGAGGAGGGATGGGGTAGGGAATTAATGGGTGGGGGGAAGGGGGGATGACATCTGAAATGTAAAATAAATAAAATATCGAATAAAAAAAAGGAAGATAGACCAAGAGAACACTGAGACATGTATATTGTCCATGAATCAATTTGGATTCATATGTAGGCATCTGATTCCTAAAAATCACAGTAGACTACTCTGCCCCAGTTCCCTGGCTTCCTGACTTGGTTGCTGATGGCAGCTCTTCTGTGTAGTGACTGGGAACTAATGTTTTGTCAGCACTTGGGGATGACAGACTGCATGGGTGGCTAAATGAAGTGAGTGGTAATTTGTCAGGTTGCTGCTTGGAATGCAAAGAGCTCTGCTCATGCTAACAGAGGAATTTTGTCACACAAGCTTCAATTTAAAGCAGTAAGGTATATTTTTTCTATGTGGTCTGTTCATGGGTGAAGATAAAGGTAGTCCAGGGCTCTGTTGAAAGTATTGGACATATTAATGCAGATCATTTACTTTAAAGGCTGAGACATGAGGTTCTTAAGTTCAAGGGCAGTCTAAGTAATTTAATGACTTGAAAATAAAGAGAGAGCTGGGAATTTAATTTAGTGATAGAGTCATTACCCAGTATATATATGGCTCTGGTTTCAGTCCCCACTATGAATGAATGAATAAATGAATGAACAAAAATAGGCGGGAATGGTGATAATACCTTCTATAGGTGTTTGTTAGATTAGTCTCCTCACTCTTGCTGGTGCTTTCTTTACTGCATAGTTTCATCTACTGATAGGGCAAGTGTATGGCTACCCATTCTATCAAGAAGGAGAACTTGCATAGTTTCCTTTCACTTGGTGGCAACAAAGACATGGTATTCCTGACCTAGGGATATGGCCTCTAGGCTGTGAGTCATTTAATCCTGTATCCTCAATAACTATTTATAGTCCCACCAGATGCTGTGATAGTTCATTCCACTAAACACATCATATTCTAAGACAATATTCAAGCTGTTCAAGAACACGGTGTTTAGTTGGCTTTATTAGAAAGGAGGGACAAGATTTCTTTGGTGCATATGTCATCTTCCTCAGTTTACTGAGTGACATGCAAAGTTTATGACTGTAGAAAGGCTTCTCATTGAAGCAGATGCCCACAGAAGATGGCTATGACAGATGCTCTTATGACAGTGGTTCTCAACCTGAAGGCCATAACCCTTTTGAGGGTTGAACAACCCTTTCACAGGAGTCACCTAAGACTATCTCATATCAGCTTACAATTCATAACAGCAAAATTACAGTTATGAAGCAACAATGAAATAATTTTCTGGTTAGAAGTCACCACTATGTGAGGAACTATATTAAAGGGTCACAACATTAGGGAGGTTGAGAACCACTGGTCTGTGGTCACTAGAGCAAAAGTCCCTTCAGTTTGGAAGAATAGTCATGTATCCTTAAGCAAGAAAGCAATCTTCTTAGGAGAATTAATTAGTTGCTAGTTATTCAGTTTGGAGGACTCTGAACTAGCAACCACAAGAACACTGGACCTCCTTCCTCATTAACTTGCAGACCCCTCCCTCAGTGAGATGATGAATTGTTGTCACAGGATACAAAATCAACACAAATGTTGAAAATATCACCCATGCTCACATCTGAGTTACACATTAAACAGGGACCTCATCAGAGCAACTCCTTTATTCTTTAAGCTTGTTTTATCTTCAGTCAATTTGTTGCTTAGCTCAGATAACATGAGATTCACTGCTTAGCATTCTGCTGAGACTGCAGGATCATCTTCACTCAGGAAATTATAGCTCTCTTGTCTCCAACCTGAGTTTTCTCTCCTGAGACTGGGCTTTCCTGGAGCTGCACTGTACCTTTAAAATCATCAGACTCTGCTCCCCAGAGAGGAGAGTGAATGTTATCAGATACTCTGTGGTGGGTTTTTAAAAAGCACATGCTCTCTTCTTGATATTAAACTAAAAACCAAAACCCCATTTCATATCATTATGACAATTCTTATGAAGCCCTATTAAATATGATGGTACAGAGCAGGAATTAATCGCAATTGCCGTTTAATTGAGTCGAGTTCAGTTTCAATGCAAAGCATGGTCTGCAAAAATCACATCCCCAGTGTGGGGAAATGTTCAAACACGCCATCATTTGCAGCTGGATACTGTAATGAGAATAATTTTAAGTGAGCACTGCAGCATACATGGACATCTTAATAATCTTGGTTCTTGTCCATTTGAGTGTCCATTTGTGTTTTAATATGAAGATACTTTGCTTAGATGCCATAACACTGAGGAAATCAATAAACTTCCTAGACTGTGTGTTTTAACTTTGGCATACTAAGACAATCATGAGATGTATAAGATGTATAAGCCCATGTGTGAAACCTGCTCACTTTCTGGATGTGTAATTATGAGAAAGTAACTTAGCTTCTCTGGGTTGGTACATGCTTTAAACAATATTATACATTTCAAATGTTTGCTGTAGCATCAGATATGAAACTAAGCTTTCAGCACAACAATACCTGCCATGATTATCATCTGCAGTTACTTCACTAGTAAAGCTTCCTTAAACAATGTACCAAAACAGTTCAATGTGCATTAGAAATGAGGAAACAATTCTATGTAGAGGGGAGACTCCATGCACCCATCACCATGGTGATTGGCATGTACTGTCTCTTGCTCATTTCCTTAGAGATGTCTAATTGTTCTTTTTTTAGCTAATGATCAGTCTTATATACCAAAAAGACTCAACAATGCTGAGAAGGCTTAGAAAACCCTAAGGAGAAGGAGTTATGAGCCTCAAAAACTCAGGTCCATACACCACAAGTAAGCCAGCTGCTGGGGAAAGAGTGCAGAAAAGCAAAAGAGTAGTTCACACTATGGAAAACACTAACAAGCATGTGTGGCAAGACCAGCAAATGTAACTGGGCCCTTTCCTGGTGCTCATCACCTGCTTTGACAGAAGCAACCTTTTCCCCAGTAGGGGTTCTATAAAAAAAAATATCTGGGAGATAAATGTTCCATCATGGCTGCATAGTGACTTTGTGTCTGAGCTGATGGTCCAAGTTTATACTAGAATCAATTCTAATTTCAGTGATAAAACTAGGCGAGTACCTCAAAGTTCCAGATATTTTTCTGGAGAGAAAACAGACTTACATATATTCTTCCTTAGCTCAGATGCAGGCTGAGGATCCCACACTTTGCTATGCTGTCTGTCTACAGTGACCAGCATGCACAGATTTTTCTCTTTCCAAGTAAAATAACAGTAACCTCTACAGAGCACTTATTAAACTGGGCACACAGCCCCTTAAGGAAACTATAATTTGAATCTGAGCTGGCACAGTCTTATTAACTATCAGCATCCCTAAACCTCTGCAGGAATTCTGTATTCCCATTTAATGTCAGGAAATATGAGTTCTGTTTAAGTTCCTCTGGGCCCAGAGAAGACAGGAAGGAGCCAAACCATCATGTGGCCTACAGAATTTAAACGACTCCATTTCATATCTCCATCTCCCTCACTAAGCATCCTGTACAGGAGCCTGCAGGCATATTTCTGTCCTGCTGCAGTCATGACCTTGATTTTCTACTCTTTGGATAGCTGCAGTATTAACGTCAGCAAGTTCTGTATGTTTAGACACTCATAAAGGGATTGTCTTACCTTAGAGACTCACTCCACTTCACAATCCTGGCAACTGACTTAAATCTGAGTTGTGATTAATAACAACTTAGCTGGTGGTTTGACATGGTATATTTCATCTCTATATTACAAAATGTCCAACCAAAGTTCTTTCACATCTTCACATCTTTTCCAGTAGGATGGGAAGACAGAGGAGGCCAGATCTCTCTAGGTTAAGTTAAATAGTATTGAAATAAAAATGGAAAGGAATTAGGTCTTTGGGAGATTACATTTCTATTCAAAAAGTCGCAATGTCAGCCCCCCAAAAAAGAAAAACAGTATAGAAATAATACATGTGGAAGCTTTTAGCACACACGAGATTTGTGGTACACTGTTTTCCTTTAAGGCTTCAGAATAGGCACCTAGTGAAGTGGGACTAACTTATTTTACTTACTGATTGAATTTACTTCAAAAAGTTTGGAAAATGGTAACCGCTTTCATACTTTGTATATTTTTTGATAAAGTAAATGCATTTATTCATCCTTGTTTCAAATAATCAGGAACCAGGAAAGAGACTTATTCTGTGTGCTTGAACTGGGTAGAATTTTCCAGGTCGGTACTATTAACTGCCCACTAAAACTACAGCAAACTTCAGACTCTCCATCCTTGCTAAATCCAGAAACTTACTCCCTGGGCTCTGAGAGCATGTTTAGGATAAGTTTTGAGTTGGAGAGTGGCCAAAGGGTTCAATTAAAAAAAAAAAAGCCCTGAGCTCTTGGAACACCTAATAGCAAGGACTGACTTAGACCTGGCCTTCTGCAGCTTTCCTGAATTTCCCAGTAAGCTACCTCTCATGGGTTCAATAAAAGCCTTCTCTGACTCAACTCCCAAAGCTTTCATGCACATTACATCCATGGGCTGAGAAATATCAAAGTCTTTCAAAATAATGACTCGGTGATAGCAAGCTGGAGAAATTGAACACATTGATAGAGATCAATGTGAAACTGTTTGAGCATACAGTATGAAGAAAGCATTGGGTGACAAGAAATATGGGAGAGAAGAATTCCTGTCCTTTTGTGTCTCTGGGGCCTGCCTGAGATTATATATATATATATATATATATATATATATATATATATATATATGAAACAAAAGCTCATGCTGTATAACACAAAATTCAAATGGAGTGATCTGAAGAAGACAAAACATAAAGGGCATAAGAATGTTCACCAAATTATACATGAGAGAGAAGAAAACTGAAACACCAAAACAAGAGGGAACACAGTGCAATGTTAGAGTGTTAGGATAGCATGGTGCTCCCTGGAGGCAGTGTGGGGTAAGCAGGCAGTTTTTACCTTGACAATGTAAATGATATTAAAATGACAGAGCTGGGAAGTCTAGAATGCTACATTATGCTACAAGAGCTTCCACATATCCACAGTACTCAATGAGAAGAACTAAGAGTCAGGAAAACCTTCCATTTTCAATAGAAACAAATCATTAAACAAAACTCATCAGTAAATGTTCAACATCCATTGAACAGACTAATATAACATATTCCTGACACGTACATAAGTAGACATGTATGCATAAAAATAATCCAAAATAAGATGTCCATTTTCATTAAGTGCTAAGAAGTTTATTTACCACTAATTTTACTATTATATTTTATCAGAACACTATTTGTAAGATTTAAGAACAATCAGTCACTCGGCGAAGAAAAGATTTCTTTCTGGTAGGTGATAGTTCTAAGTATAGTACAGCAGGACTGGGGAAGCGGAGACACAAAGCCTGAAGCAGCTGATCACATTATGTCCATATCAGGAAACACAGTAGGATAAGTGATCCCGCTTTCTCCATTTTGCAAAGTCCAAAGTCTCCTGCTGAGGGAATGGCCCCACCCATTCTCAAGATGGATCTATCCACATCAATAAATACAATCGAAATAATCTCCTACAGAGGCCCATCTCCCAGGTGATCCTCAATTCTGTCGAGTTGATAATTAACACTAACTACCACAGCCTTTAAAAATAGAGACATCTGATAGGGCCAGTGGATTAGCAGACAAATCAATGACATAGAATTAAATATACACAATGGGTCCAGTTGCATATTGAGGCTCAGGGCTGTTAACAAGCAACATTTTAATCTATTAAATGATGAAAAAGCATAAAAATAAGTGATACTGCAGAAACCAGACATTTGTCACAGAATATTTTTCACAGTGGACATGAAAAAAAAATGCCAGTTGACAAGATACTCAAAACATAAAACTGAAAGCAAAAAATACAAAAGGAAATTATGGGTAAATTCTCTGTAACCATCAAAAAAACAAACTTAAAATGGAAGCCAGAAAGGAAAAGATTAAAATATATAATAAACACTTTGAATATTGTGGAAAAAATAAAGTTTAAGCTAAGTACAGATACAAATGAGCAAATGAAAAGAGCATTTAAGTAAGAGAAAATGGTTTATGTCTGGAATAATAATCAATTATCTTCAATAATCTATGAGAAATTAGCCAAATATGAGGAGACATGTAACAGAAAAGATAATGTAAGTTACTCTTACCATAAAAATCTTCAGTCATTCATAATGAGATCTGGACTTTAAAATCAGAGATTTTGTTCCCACCTACCAGACAACCAAGATTTGATTGGTCAGGCCATAAGAAACTAAATCTCACACTTTTCTGGAAGAATGCCAAATGAAAGCACTATTAATGAGCAAAATTATGCAGCATCTAGTATAATTATGTTAGCTCTTCTCACTCTAATTGGCAATTTTATCAAATTTTACAGTGAACCATTATTCCCCACCCCAGAAAAAGGATACATACATAAAGGTATTCATTGTTTCATTTTTAATAGCAATAGAATAAAAACCCAAATGTCCAGTCAGGAGACTTGTTAAAGTAACTATAACACACTGGGATGCTAGATTCCTACTAACAATTAAGACAGACGAAGATTATCTCTAATGTGGCTTTGTTGTTTTATTGAGTCCTATAAATGTTTCACAAAACTGTAAACCAAAAACATTCAATGGATAAGAAAAATCTTGAGAGTTGGAAACAGGGAGAAATTATGACAAGTGACTTGAAAAACTTAGCATCTTGATATTTTATTCCTAAAATAACATTTTCTAACAGTAAAACAGAACTGCAATGAAATCCTAACTGAATTTGGAGCTTATATTTTAGCAGTAATATTGACATCATTACTTTGAAATATAGTTGTAAGACAAATGGCCAATCATATTGGTGTTGAAAGTAAAATTTCTGTTGTTGGAAACTAGAGATATAACTGTAGAGTCTGGAAAGTTAAATGAAAACCCTGCATTACTAGTTTTCATTTGCAATAGTACTATAAAGTCATGTTGGTTTTTTCCTTATAATATGCATTTTCTACTTCTGGCTTCTAAAACAACCTAAAAGAACAATCAAGTCATTGCTATTTGCACCTTGATTCCCTCCACTGTCTCCAAACTGCATTTCTGACATAACAAACTATAGGAAGTGGAAGCTTCAGGTCTACAGTATTAAGTGTACTTCCTACAGCTCAGAGAATCAGAGAAATTATAAAAATGGGCTAACGTTGGGTGAAGAGGATGATAAGAAAGAGCTGCTGGTTTATTTTTTTTAAAAAAAAAGTACTTGAGTCAGCTTAGGTTCACTTACAAACAAACAAGTACCACTGGTCCCTGTTAAATTGCTAGTCCCACCAAACTCTGTTAATCTAGGTATCCGCTACCACCCAAACTAGAAGTTTAGAGCAGAAAATAACTAATGGCCAAGCTTGCCTAACAACCTACAGATGTGAGAAGGTTATATACCTGCTAAGCTTTAAAATAAGCATGATGTAAAGCATAGAGGTGAATCTGTACAACATCTTTGTTAAAATCTAAGAGAGCATGGGCACCAGATGGAGAGAGAAAGAACAAGATGATATTTCAGACCATCTCTTCTGATTACCCAGCCTCTCCTACCAGTCTTTCCCTCTTACCTCAGCTCTTACCACACTCACTTCCCTTTCCCCTCAGAGAATGGGAGACCACTCATGGATATTGACATTCCTTGACATGTCAAGTTGCAGTAAGATTAGGTACATCTTGTCCTATTGAGCCTAGACAAAGTGACCCGGTTAGGGGAAAGTGTCCAAAGAAAGGCAACAGTCATAGGAAGAGCCTGCTCCAGTTGTTAGGGGTCCCACATGAAGTCCAAGCTGTATGTCTGTTTAATAAGTGTAGGGAGCCCAAGTCTGTCCCATGCGTGATCTTCAGTTGGTGGTTCAGTGTCTGTGAGCCCTTATTAGCCCAGATTAGCTGATTCTGTAGGTTTTCTTACCAATGATTGGTCCAACCTGAGACCCATACCATGAGACAGAGCCCACCCCCTGACACTGTTAATGATATTCTCCTTAGATGCAGACAGGAACTTAGCGTAACTGCCCTCTGAGGGGCTTCACCCAGCAGCTGATGGAAACAGATGCAGAGGCCCATAGCCACACATTAGAGGGAATCTTGTTGGGGGGGGGGGGGAGAATTGAAGGATCCAGAGAGGTCAATGGCACCACAAGAAAACCTACAAAACCACTATGGTTACTTTTAGAAAGAGTTAACCAGATGTCATGGTGTACATATTTAATTCCAACTCAGAAGACTAAGGCAATAATCACGTGTAGGCCTCAACTACATAGCAAGATTGTTTTTTTTTAAGTGCTTATCTTTTTGAGATAAAAACTACAGTTTAGCATAGGAAAAGTCCAGTGAGTTTAGAATGTAACTTAACATAATCTTAGAAACTGGTGTAGAGAAGAAAGATGTGAACAGAGCTTAGTAGGTCAGTAGGATTGACAGTAAAGTAAGAACTACAAGAAAGTAGGTGCTGGGCGAAAGGTCTTTAAACTCTTTCCCTCTCTCTCTCTCTCTCTCTCTCTCTCTCTCTCTCTCTCTCTCTCTCTCTCTCTGCCTCTGTGTCTCTGTGTGTCTCTCTCTCTCTCTCTCTGTCTCTCTCTCTCTCAGAGAGAGACAGAGACAGAGAGACAAAGAGAGAGAGAGAGAGAGAGAGAGAGAGAGAGAGAGAGAGAGAGAGATTTTCCATCCCTTACAAATTAGAGAATGAAAGGCTCCAAGTCTTACTGCTGAAGAGTACTGACAATCTCTTGTCAGAAAGATGAGACGTGCCACATTACAAAAGTCTCACATACCCATTCTTGTCTTGCATTCGCCTATGGGGCTCAGGGGAACCCAAAATAACTCAGTGATCCCTTCAAGACTGAGTTTTTAAAACCCAAAGCAAAGAGCTCTTCAGAAAAGAGTAGGTGGCAACATATTTCACTTATGGCTTTTTAAACAGAGAAATGAAAGAAAAACAGCTACACGAGGGTCAGACGCTTATGATTCCCCCATGTTCCGAAGGATTAGCTAGACACTGTTTCCCCAAATAAATTGCTATTGCATAACTCAAAGACAGGAAAGGTTGAGCAAAGACTGCCGATCTTTTTTAGAATGAGTCTTTAAATTACCTGAGCAGAAAATAAAAATGGCATATTGCTATTTCCTCTAAAGGTCCAAATCTAATACTCCTAGCAATCCAAGACAAACCAACCTGTGCTGTCTGAAAGAATTTTTACGCTATTAGCTTTCTTTTTTAAAAAACTATTCTTCTCAAAAAAGAAAAGAAAGAAAGAAAAACAATGATTATAAAAGCAAAGACTGAGAAGTTCTCAAAATTCCTTGAGTCTGGACTACCCACATAGCTTTATTAAAGATCTAGTTCCTGACACTCTGCCAAACATCACTTTGATTTCTTTTGTCCTCTGGCCACAAGCATTGTTGCTGTGGTCAGTACACCTTAAGGTGGCCCTCCATGCTTCTGCCCTTGATGTGTAACACAGAGTGTCTTATGTCTGTCTCCCCAAGATCAGTAGGATCTAGGTTTTGCTTCTAATCAACATAACATAGTGAAGATACCAGGCTGTCAATTCTGTAACTAGGTTGTTACATGCTAAATGTAATGAGTTGGCATCACTGCAAGTTGCTTATGATATATATGTATGCTTCTGTCTTGCTAACAAACAAAGGAAGGAAAGCTCTATTTTGGCTCATAGATTGAAGGTGCTGTCCATCAGGCATAGGCGCAAAAGCATGAGGTAGCTGGTCACAGAAGTCTGCAGGCAGAGATGGATGAATGCTGGCACTTATCTCACTTCTCTTTTACATCCAGTCCAGGACTCCAGTCCATAGAATGGCATCATCTGTAGCTAGGGTGGATCTTCTCATCTCGAACAATGTAATCTCAATAATCCCTCACAGACTAGCTCTGAAGTCCATCTTGTTTATGGTTCTAGATCCTGTCAACTTGACAGTCAATATCAACCATCAAATTGTTCTTTTACTATGACAGACTCAGAGAGTGCCCTACAAAAATATAGATCTACTTGTAAAACAATTCAACCCCTTAAGCACTGACACCTATTTAAATTAGAAAGGAGTCAAAGGGCTCTAGAGAAAGGAATAGCAGGATACTGGGTGATATGAAGGGGGAAATGGAGAAAGAAGTGTATCTTTAATTAGAGAGAGGGGACACCAAGGATTTTTAAAAGTCATCATCATAATCATCATCATGATTATCATCATCATCATTTTTTGAAGCAGTTCTTACTCTGTGCCCTGAGCTGGCCTATAATTTGCTATGTAGACCAGGATGGCCTCAATCTCATAGAGATCTACCTGCCTCTGCCCCTGAGTCTTGGGATTAAATACATGCAATATAACACCCAGTCAGGAATTATATTATTTCATAGTTATGTACATTACATAGCACATATATCATTTTAAATGAAATTAACCCACTTGGAGTGATAATGTTTCCCCCAAGAGCCATGGACTATCTAATAAAATCCCTAGTAGCAGAAGTGAGAAAACTTTGAACTGTTGGTCAAGAAACAACAAGGCTTCCAAAACTATAGGTTATTGTTGTTGCCCTTGATTGCCTCTCAGAAGTTTAAGGTAAGGCCCCATTGCTAAAGAGACCACATGTTTTGAACACAAGACTCAATAGAGTCCCCAAAGCCTCCTCCTTGGGGACTAGATTTCAAAGTACTGGAATGTTCTACCAAAAAGATTAGGTAATCAATAGTCCTACCCAGCTGTGATGTCTATGAAATAAAATGGCCAGTACAACAGCTGTTGCTATAGGTGAAATTATGGTTCTTATATTTTGGTAGCAACCAACGGATGTCCAATCAGACTTAAGGGCTGATAAATAAGAGGAATATCATACCTGATAATTTAAGCCTAGCCAACTATCCATGGCTAGTGATAGACCTTACCAAAAAAAAAAAAAAAAAAACTACTTTCCATTTTCCTAAAACAGACTGATTCTTAAAAGTAGTACAGAATTTCGCCCCTCGTCAAAGAAGCTTCCTTTTGAAGGAGATAAAGACCATTACAAAAATCCACATCTGGTAAGAATGCAGAAAACAACTGATCACAGGGTTCCCATCCCCAGTTGATCCACAAGTACAATCTCCACAGCCAGAGCTCACAGAGTATCACAGAAGGGAATGCAGAAAGATCATAAGAGCCAAAGGACCAGGAAGCTACACCCAAGAAATATCAACACCCTGGCTCCCTAAAAACTAGAACAATGACAAAACCAGTGGACATGCCAGCATGGCTAGAAGAAATCTCATGGGGCCCCATTCCTAGATGAAGAGCAGTTAATGATATCTGAGAAAAGGAGAATTAGTCTCCCCCCAGGGATGAGCTCCATAATTAGTTAACCAATAACAAAGTGGTCAGCACTAAACACACACAAATAGGTCAGTTGGTCCCAGAGCCGCGGCCTGAGGCGTCGTACCCATACCACCTCTTCCCGGCGCCTCAGACGCTAGACTATTCATTAAAGAGTTTGCGTTCAAGAGCTATAAGTCTGTTACCCAAGATGATGAATGCTGACATGGACGCAGTTGATGCTGAAAATCAGGTGGAACTGGAAGAAAAGACTCGGCTTATTAATCAGGTGTTGGAACTCCAACACACACTTGAAGATCTTTCTGCAAGAGTAGATGCAGTTAAGGAAGAAAATCTGAAGCTAAAATCGGAAAATCAAGTTCTTGGACAGTATATAGAAAACCTCATGTCTGCTTCTAGTGTTTTTCAAACAACTGACACAAAAAGCAAAAGGAAGTAAAGGGTTCGCCTCTCTCTCTTCTATGGATTGCTGCTTTTTCCTTCCCCCTTAAGGCTTGTTTGCTTCCCTGAGTATTTATAAAGAGAATGTCAGATCTAGGTAATACTAATGCTTAACAGGGGCATTTCTGAGTTAACCTGATGTGTCTACGTTAGTCTATGAAAATGTGCACAGGTAGAGACTTTATATTAGAATTACAGATATTTATGAATCTTGAAGATGAATGTTTTGCCAATTTGCTTATATATATATATATATAGGTTTAGCACTGTCTTTTATCATAAGCCTAACTAGTAAAATATACAAGAAAATAACCATGTTGTGAAAAAGTGACCAAAACCATGTACTGAATGCACAGCTCCTGTACCTTGTGCACCGTCTTGTGCCTCTCCTCCATCTGCCTCTTCTTCCCATCTCCCTCCTGACAGTAACGTCAGTTCTCATCTCCCGCAAGAGTAACCTGAACTGTAATTGTTGACACTTAACCAAAATAAGATACTTTCTTAGCTAAGGCTTGCCATTTGTGTATTTAGTAATAAGATAGGATTACTGGTTTCTCTTTAATCAGTTGAAAATAGTTGAAGCTATAAAAAATAAAGGGTTTTCTTTGAAATGTAAACTGTCATACTGAGAAGCTAAAAACTCCCTATTGCATAAAATAGTCTGTTTGGTGTTGAAAAGATCGGAATGCTGGTTACATGTGTATGAGGAAAAAAGCTGAGGAAAGATAGAATTAGGAAGGAAAACTGGATAAACAGAAATACCCTCCCAGTGTTTTCCTCCAGATGTGCGTTACCTCTGGCCCACAGCTGCACTTTTGGGACATGAATGAAAGTGGACTGAGTCTAATGTAAGTGGATTAAGAGAGACCAGTTAAGAGTTTGGTCTCAAGGTTTGTTTGTACCCAGGAGATGAACTTTTACAAAATTAATTGAGAGTATATTAGTATCAGAATCATGAATATAAGAGAGTTTTGTATATGTGATAATTATTAACCTTAGTATCTTATCTCAGTTGTTTTCCTAGAATTTCTGTAAACTCAACTTAGTTTGCAGAATTTTAGTCATTCTTTTAACAAATTTTAAAAGTTTCATTTGTAGCTTCCGTTTGATAAGGAGCTAATATCAGAAATAGAGTAAAGTCTTACAATAGGAAAGATCCACTAATGCAGCTGGTGCCTCGTAGACTGGGCTGCTGTGACTTGTGGAATCATCTTTGTATTAATGTAAGCCTTGATGGGTGATGTTAGCTGTATGGATGTGTAATCTTCACATTGCAGACATTTTACAACCCTTTTGTGACCTTGTTACAAATATTTAAAATTGTGTTCAAGTTCTGCTTTGCTGTTTAATAAAAAGCTGTTTCAGAGAAAAAAAAAACAAAAAAAAAAACAAAAAAAAAACACACACAAATATAAGCAACACTAAATAATCTCACAAGTTGTATTGCTATATTTATTCATATCCATATATATATATAATTAAAGAAAAAGGCTATGAATTTGAGAAGGGGAGTAGGGCAGGGAGACAGATTGGAAGTAGAAGTGAGAGAGAAGTTACATTTTAAATTTTAAAAAAATGAAATATTTTTAAAAGGTATGGATCCCATAAAAATAGACCTCTGAGTTAGCAAAACTTAATGGAAAACAAGATTTCAGCAAAGCTGGGCAAATTGGCCATTGGGTGCACTGACTGCAGTAAATTGTCCAGATGGCAGGCTATTACTCTTATTTATCTGCTTGGCAGAAATAACAAGAGAACTGGTGCCCTTAGGTAAGACAAGACAAACCTGAGCTACAGTAGCTGCCCCAGTCGCTTCGGAGAAAATGGGACATAAAATGACATTTGAACAAGGCAAAGAATGTAAACAAACAGAAAACTATGGGGGAAAGGTCATTGTTTACAAAGTTTGGTAAGTTGGCCTTTCTTGCCAAAGCATTTTAGTACAAATTTAGTTTATTAGTAATTATAAATATTATAAGCTCATTAGTTAATTAATTTATCAGTATTCTGTACAATAATAAGAGATTTCCCTGTGAGATGTAATGTCAGTTATTTTAAAAATACCTAAGATTCTGGCCCAGGGCGTAACTTGGTATTGAAATCTAAGCTTGGCGTATGGAGATCATGAATTCAACTCCCCCATTGCCACCAACAGGAATAAAAAGCTAAAGCCTAGGACACAGCGCTTTAGAGTAATGACACTCCACTCAATCAACAATCAATGAAACACAAGTAGATTTTTATTCTTCATAAACAGCATGCTTACTTCAAAAATGAAAATAATTTCAAAGATACTTCCCATTGCACAGAAATACCAACAACAAAACCAGTCATATTCTCTCCTTTAGCTTTTTGGTCTTGCCTACATCCTACATTGTGTCTCTCCATGGAGTGTTACTATTGTTCTTTCTACTTCTTCAACTCTTATTTATCATTAGGTCTTGGGCAAGTAACCTATTTTGATTTTATGTTTCTTTTTGGGTTACGGGTTTTCTCATTTTGTGTGTATTTATGAGTGCCTGTATGTATGCCTGAATATTGCTTTCATGTCTGGTGCTCATGGAGGCCAGAAGGGGGCATCTGATACCTGGAAGTGTAGCTGAGTCATGATGTTAGTATTGGGAACCAAGTTCAGGTCTTTCATAAACTGCTCTTAACAGCTTTGAATTCTGCTTTTCCTGTGGGATGTAGCTCCCTCAGCCTGTTTCTGTTATTGATTTCTAATTTCTAATAGAAGTTGATTTGTCTGAAAATAGCTTTTGGCTAATTCTCCTAAGCATTTCCAATGTACTTGCTAAACCTTTAATTATTCTGTGTAGCATTCTGTGTCTGTCTATTAGGTCACAATTATTTTTATTTATTTTTAATGTTTGAAGATTTTTATTGTTTGGGGGTGTACACATATGAATTCAGATACCTGAGTAGATCAGAGGCATCAGACCCTCTGGTGGTTGTGAGTCATCTGACATGGGTGTTGGAGATCAAAGTCTGGCCATCTTAATCACTGAGCCATCTTTCCAACCCAAGATTATTATCATTAACGTTTAAATGTTACATGTCCTTGCTTATAAATTTTTGATCTTCTATATGAAGAATAGTGTAACATAATTTCTATTTAGCATTACAGATTAATCAATTTCTCCCTTAAAGTCTAAGTTTGATTTTTTTTTAATTTTAAATATAGGTCTTAAAACAAGATGAGGACTGGAGAGACAATTCAGTGGGGAAAGTACTTGCTGTGCAAGCATGTGGACCTGAGTTCAGATCTTAGTACTCACATAAAAGCTAGGCTTGGGAGCATGCATCTATGTGGACTTCCTGCCCAGCTTGTCAAGCTGAAACAGTGGAGCCAGGCTCAGTGATTCACTCTATACCTAAAACTAAGGTGGAGACTGGCAGAGGAAGACATCTGATGTTGAGTTCTGGGTTCCTTATATACACCCATGATGAGTATACTAGAACGCACATGGAAGGAAGAAGGGAGGGAAGAAGGGAGAGAGGGAGGGAGGGAGGGAGGGAGGGAGGGAGGGAGGGAGGGAGGGAGGGAGGAAGGGAAGGAAACTAAATAAAAATTATACTTTTTAAGGAGTTGAATCACTTACTACTGGGTATGCATTTTGCCTTGAAATCTTCCTTTTTAAAAAGATTTAGTTTTTTATTTTATTTTAATATTTTATGTATATGAGGTTTTTGTCTGCATGTACTTCTGTGTACAGTGTATGAACCTGATGCCTGCAGAGGTCAGAAAAGGGCAATAGATTTCCTGAAATTACAGATGGTTGTGAGCTACCATGTGGGTGCTGAGAAGTCAACCCAAGTCCTCTGTAAGAACAAGTGTCTTTCCTACTGAGCACAGACCCCTGGAAGTCTTCTTGATTTAACTAAACCAGTGTTCTTTTCTCTGGACTTGACATTCGCGTCTTTCCATTCCCATACTTTCTATTTTTCTGTATCTTTACTTTTTTAGGTCTTATGTTTATACACATAGCTTTATCTTTGTTTTATTTTACAATATGAAAATTTCTGTGTTTGGAGATTTTAGTCAATATTTTTACTTCTATGATTTATTCATTTTATGTATTTGTACTATATGGTGGTGTGGTTTCTACTTGGCCCTTTATTATTTCTTCTCTTTCCTCTTTGGTGTCTTAGGTTTAAATTTTTTCTCACTGTTTTAGTAACTCTTTTAAAAATTTTTAATATATATTCATTTGACACAGAATAACATCTTGAAATCTTTTCTTATAAACAAGAAAAAGACATAGGTAAACTACTCAGTACTTGCTATGATGGCTACAAATCCATGCTTTTTCTGTGTCTGATCACAAAGAACAAGACTGAAGAAGGTCACTACTCCCAAATTCTAAAGCATCCCAGGTACACATGGGCCAAGACTCAGTGTGGTAAGAATACCCAGGCAGATTTACTCTGAAGAAATGTTGGCTTCCTCTCAAAAAAAATCTTTCCTGTTTGCCTCAAGGAGTCAATACCAACTATTCAAAATATTTCCATAACCTCACACTGCTGAATCTTTCTGTCCAAACTCCCCTCTCACCTTCCTGAAGATCAGAACACCCTCCTCCCTAACCCTCATTTCTTCTCATAGATGTTTTATCTGACAAATAACTTTCACATTTAATACTGATCGGGAGTCTGCTATTGAGGGATCTCAGGCTAATCAACATCATAACAGACATGACACTAGAGGAGCATGAATAGAGATTCAGGGATGACTCACCATGAAGACCAAATGTACAGCATCCTGATTTGGAAGATGGAACTGATTATTGCCAGCACAAGTTTGTCCCATACTGGCCTTCCAACCAATTTCTTGAGCTTCAACTTTGCTCCATCACACTTTCTTTCTTTGTAAACTATGTTTTGTTTTCTTCCTCTGTGCCTTGCCTTGACAGTCTCCTGAGGTTTTTTTTTTTTTTCTGACACTGAGTACCCCATTTAGCTCTAGAAAAATCTGCTCGCAAACCGTGTTGGTCTGGTTTCCATCTACCGACAAGCCTACCTACCATATGCCTGGTGTTATGTATCTTACTAATCTTTACAACTGTGCCAGCAGTTATTATTATCTCATCTAGACCCAAGATTCAGAAATATTCATTGAATGGAGGGAGGCCATAGCTTTACCTAGGTTCTAAGCTATCTGTGCTCATTTATACAGGAAATAGAGAGTCTTTAAGGGAATAGCTTGAATTCTGAATACTAGGGGTATGTTCAAAATGTAATCAACAAAATGAGTAGCTATATAGATAGATACATCATGCAAAAAAAAATTACAAGGAAAGACAATTCACCAGAATGCAAGAAAGAATGTGAATGTGCATGAATGATAGGTATCAATGATGCATAAAGACTATAAGGGAATAGTAAAGCAAGGCAGGACCTGTCTCCTGTAAGCCAGCTCAATCCCAGGAGAGATTCCATGCTTCCTGTACACCTTTGGAAAAGTAACAGAACCATAAGCATCCACTGAGAGGGCTGTCACAATAACTAATAAGGAATTTGAGAACTAATTAACTTCACTGTGAGAACTCTACCTATTCCACAACCCCGACACAAGCAACGAATAAATAATACAGAAAGGCAAGCATTCTTCTTGGTTTTGTCACTAGCATGGGAAAGAGAATAAAGACAGGGATCTTTGTAGCCATAAGGTAGGAGCAACAACAGCACCTTCAGCAACTCACATCACTGCACTGCACTGCACTGTACTGCACTGGCTGAGCAGTACCCCAGCTAATAAGGC
This sequence comes from Grammomys surdaster, assembly GCF_004785775.1. Lineage (NCBI taxonomy): Eukaryota > Metazoa > Chordata > Mammalia > Rodentia > Muridae > Grammomys > Grammomys surdaster. The sequence goes on from NW_021604657.1 coordinate 4,579,862, forward strand.
ACAGAGCTCTGCTACTCCAGGCTAATAGGGTGCTTTAGTGGCAGAACTCCCATTACACAGGGATCAGACAGCAAAACTTGAACAAGCATCAATCCCCACACCCATTCATTTTCTAAACCAATCACTTACAAAAAAGGTGCTGTGTGCCAGCCACTGCTGGGCCAGGTCATAAGTGTTGTAGGTAAAGCATCAGAGCTGTTGGTGCCACAGAAAGAACAGTGGGGAAAAGAGCTACGTCCACCAACCACGATCATATTCTGACTAGAAAAGTCTTATTAAGAAACCCTGCCTTACCAGGCTTTCTCCTCTGTATTAGCTACTTTTATACAGTTGTGTCTCAAATACCTGGAAGTAATAACTCCAGGGAATAAAGATTTATTTATTGTAATTCATAGTTTCAGAGGGCTCCTTAAAACCTCTTCTCCTAAAGAAGAGTCAATATCAAGCAACAGTGGAGTGACTTATGTTTTAAAAGTCCTTAAACATTTACTGACTATATTTACCCAACAAATGCAATAAATTCTGAGTGGTTAATACCACATTTTATTGAACATTGACTATACCCTAAACTCTTTACATAGATCATGTCCTGCAAACTTCAAGCAAACCTTACATGGCAACTATTTATACTCTATCTAGCAGATGAATAAACCAAGGAACAGAGTCCATGGGGTCCACAACTGGTAGCACCCATGCCTACCTATCAGCACTATGCTGCTAAAAACTTCCCACGGATAGAATCTCAGTTTAAAAGTACTATCAAATGTGCTTATTTGCTAATAACCATACAGTCATTTCTGACATGTTCATCACTGAAAGACTTCAGAGTGTCAATATTTTAAATGAAACTACATAAATTGGCAGTGGGTCTTTTCCATATGGAAAATTTATAGATTTGCTGAAGACCTAGAGTTTACCTATTCAAAAAAGAATCAATGTTGGAAACTTGAGGCTAACATATCTTGAAAAACTTGAAATCCTTTTCTTTCAAAGGATAAACTTAAAGATTTGTGCATTTCCCATTTTCTACCAAAATTCTTAAATATAGCTTACTATGGTTATCTCTGAAAAGCAGAGAGTTTTAAATTTTATAACATGATGTCATTTAAAATTTCTTCAAAATATATTTATATCTTCTGTGGATATCTGATCTACTAAAGTGGACAGAGATTACAGACAATCTCAATAAAACATGTATTTCAGAAAACAGAAGATAGATAGATCAATGCATCAGATTGGTAAATAATGCAAAGTCCAAAAGTAAATTTCTAATTAAAATATTATAGATCACTCTCAATTGCACTTTTAAAGTAAAGATTACCACAAGGCTGGTTAATGTGATAGGTCACATACAGTGTTTATATTGCTTCTGATGGGCCCAGTACTGTAAGATTTCCATGCCATGGTAATAAGGTTGGCTTTGAATATGTCTTTGAATGAAGGTTATAGCACAAAGCTTAGCAAGGGCTGTCCTGTGCTTGCCTTTATTTCTTGGGTGTATTTGAAATCACATCACTCTTTCCTTAGGCTATTTAGGGAGCCATCAAAATATCATCCTGTTTTTATCCTATGAGCTACAGGCACAGAGTTTCTAAGCATTTTATCTCCTCTGACATTTGGTTTGAGGTTGCTTTTTCTAATTCTAGGGTTTTTAAATAGGTCTATTGTGGCTCTCCAAAATGTGTAAAGGAAAATGCATATAACGATGTTAAATAACATTTACCTTCTAAATCCCAAGCTTAGAATGCACACAAGGGCATTGAGCATCTTGCTATTGTATGTTCATATGTGTAGCTCATACTTTTCTGGAAAATGTCAGGGGAGTAGTTTTCATCACATATTCAAGAAGCATTTCCTAAGAAAACACAAAACTCTAAATATAGGAAAGTTGAGCTCTGAGCAAAATTTATCTCCCTAAAATCAAATACTTTCAAAACATAACATAACTTCTAATCATAATTGACTTTTCCTCTTCCTTCTACACAGTATCTGTTACATTGACCCTGAATCATATTGGTATTGTCTCAGAAATCCTCTTCTCTCCTTTTCTTTCCTTTCTTTTCCTCTCTTCTTCTCTCCTCCTCTCTCTTCTTTCATCTTCATCATTTGCCTTTCCTTTCTCTATCTTTACACTGGAATTATTTCAACAGTTAGCTAGTTAACTAATCATCTAACAACTATTTCTCCCACTTCAGTGCATTTTCTCTATATTACAACAAAATAATCTTTAATCTCTGATTTTTTTATATCTCTGATTGAAAATAGTTCCTAGTTTGCTATTAGCCATATTATTTTTAAATATACAAATTCCTTAGGCTGGTTTAATGTTTAGAAAAATTGTAGATGAATATATTTTATTTCTAATTTTGGATCCTTCACAAAGCACAAAAATGCTTTAATTACATAGAATATTGTCATATTGGACAAAATTAAAATAATTCTATCTTCTTTGTCTGTGTTTATGTTGTTCACTGAAGACCAGACTGTCAGGTGTAAAATCTTCTCCCTGCTTCTAGTTTCACAAGGTTCTATATGTCTTCCAGCTAACCTACTCCCACCTTTTGTAAATTCTAAACAATCCTCTTTGTTCTCTGGGATTTAAGTCTGTCACCAGAAAACCTGCCTATCTTTTAATTCATCTCTAAATTTATGTTCACCTGTTGCCTTGATGAAAACTTCTTTCTCCTTTCAGGGCATTGTTTTTTGTGATATCACTTAAGATAGTGACAGTTCACCTACTTATCTCTCTTGTGTCACTGGGATCACATGGGATCAATGTCCTCATTACACATCATTGCTGTCTCCAGCCATGTACTGTGATTCTTGGAAAATACTCCATCTTAAATTGTAAACCATCAGTTTACACTAAACTCAAAATTACTTTCATTTCTTGATGATTCTAGTTTCAGTCTTACAATTTCTCAAATATTTATTTGTCTTAAATCTTTGTGAATTGGGTATGTTATTGAATGTTTTTTGAAGCAAAGTCTCTCAGTTTCTTGAACACCTATCTCTCCAGTCTTCCAGATCCTAATTTCTCCATTCTACTACCATGACTTAAAACTTGTTATTACAATTACAGCCCTTTATTATCTTACTTACCACTAAATTTGTTGTTTGACAATTTCATGAATGGTTATAACACATTTTGTTTTGTTATCTTATGTTTTATCCACTTTACATCCCAATCACTGTCCCCGTCCTGGTCCCCCTTTCCACAGTCCCTTCCCCATCCCCCTCTCCTTCTCCTCTGAGAGACTGGAGCCCACCTCACCCCACCCCATATCTCCCTGTCCTGGCACATCAACTCTCTGTGGGATTAGGTGCTTCTTCTCCCACCAAGGCCAGACAAGGCAGCCAAGTTAGGGGAACAGTTTCCACATACAAACAATAGCTTTAGGGATAGCTCTTGCTCTGGTTGTTTGGGACACACATGGAAACCAAGCTGCACATCTGCTACATATGTCAGAAAAGCCTAGGTCCAGCCCATGTATGTTCTTTGATTTTCAGACATTGAAAGCCTGCAATAGGGTTCAGGCTAGGTGACACTGTTAGTCTTCTCGTGAAATTCCTGTCTCCTTTGTGGGCTTCAATCCTTCCCCTATCCTCTCTTCCATAAGAGTCCTTAAGCTAAATTCAAAGTTTGGCTGTGGGTGTTTACATCTGTCTGAATCAGATGCTGGGTAGAGCCTCTCAGAGAACAGCAATGGTAGACTTTTGTCTGCAATCATAACAGAATATCAGTAATAGTGTTAGGGATTCATGCTTTCCCATGGGATGAGTCTTAACTTGAGCTGGTTATTGCTTGGACATTTCCTCATTATCTGTTTCATCCTCTGTCCCTGCTTTCTTGTAGGCAGAATAAATTTGATGTCAAAAGCTTTGTGGGTGGTTTGATATCCCTGTCAGTCCACTAAGATTCCTGCCTGGCTAAAGGAGGTGTCCTCTTCAGGTTCCATATCCCCACTGCAGCTAAGGTTGCTCCCACTAATTCTTGGGAGCCTCCCCTATTCCAGGTCTGGGACATCCTCAAGATGCCATCCACTACACCACTGCCAGTTGCAGATTTCCATTCATTCTAATGGCCATCTTGACATCTCCCCTGTCTCTCCCCATATATGATTCTGAAACCTCCCCCATTCTCCTTCCCATCTCTCTCTCGCCCAGTTCCTTTCCTCCATCTCCCTCCTACAACTATTACATTTCCCCTTCTAAGTGAGAGTCAAGCATGCTCACTTGGGCCTTCCTTCTTGTTTAGCTCCTTTGGGTCTACGAGGTGTAGAATGGGTATCCTGTATTTTACGGCTAATATCCACTTATAAGTGAATACATGCCATGTATGTCCTTTTGAGTCTGGGTTATCTATATGACAAGAACATCAAGTCTATGAGGAAAGAAATTGAGGAAGATATCAAAAGATGGAAAGATCTCCTTGCTCATGGATCAGTAGGATTAACATTGTTAAAATGGCCATCCTACCAAAAGCTGTCTACAGATTCATTGAAATTACCATCAAAATTTCAAAACAATTCTTTACAAATTGTCCCTGGTAAAATTCAGTGGGTCACAGAATAAAACAAAAAGACATGAATGTAAAAAAGAGATCATCAGAGAGGAAGTGTTTTTGACCATGGTTGGAAGAAGATGAGAGAGGACATCTGATTGACAATAGATACGGAACTATCTAGTGAAACTTGATGGGTTCACCAGTGGGCAGACAACAGAAGAAAATGATTTCCATTCTCCTCCTATTCTTCAGTAACCATGAATTCAGAATAGACACATGAGACTTTGTGACTGCCCTCTCACATCTATAACTGCCTGTTGGCAGTAGTAGTCTTGTGCAGACCCAGTGTAAGCAGCAGGGACTGCTGTGAGTTCATGACGGCTTTGTCATACTCCAGAGATGATTTCACAGCCCTACTCCCTGTCTTCCAACTCAAATATGCTTTTGCCTTTTCTTGAATGATATTTCTAGAGCCGTTTAGGAGATGGTATAAATATCATCAGAGATAAGGATTCCACTAATGCTAACTACAGGATCTTCCGCAGCCAAGAGCCATTAGAATATCTCTAACCACCTAATCTCTCAACCTACCTGAGATGATCTAATGTCTCCACGTTTTACTTTGGAACCACCAAGCCAACGATCCTACCATTGTCCCCACCCACACTAAGTCTTCTCCCCTTATCTTATCCTTCTTAAATGCTATGCAGAATAACCACAATATCTTCTGAAACATAAACTCAACCCATTATCCTTTTCATCATGAGATGTTATTCTTTAGACTAAGTTGCTATTCTGTTTTAAATTGTCCTTTAACTTTCTTCCCTCTTCTGTCCTAGGTACTCATGAGCCAGAATGCAGATGAATAAAAGCAAATACACAGTAACTGATCTCACTTTAAACATATTTATACTTATGAATAGGTTTATAAGTTTTGAGATATTAGTGAGGACTGGCATTCACACTTTGTTTTCCTAGTCCATCAACTTCCCACTCATCTAAAGATTGTGTCTTTCTTTTCACCCATAGTATTTTGTCTACCACGCTCACTTTCAAATAATAAATTTGGTTCCAGTCATACCAAGAAGTTCAGTAAGATTACAACTTCACCAGGTTCATCATACCTGTTCTACCAATATCTATAATGATGTACTATGCCTTCCTTCTTATTCCAGGAAGTAATTACCACAGCTTCTACCAAAACCCAAACTATCCACATGTGAGATATATCTTATTCCCATGTGTCTTTCCAAATTTTACCTAAAAATTCCATTTTCTCCAGAATATCCATTCCGATTTTATTTTTGCTTCTTCCTTTTATCAGCAAAGTCCAGCTGTAACCTCTCTAACTTCTGATCTTGTTTTCTCTAGTTTTTGGTTCCAATACTTTATCCTCAAACTTTATCTGAATTTTCAGATACGGTTCAATAATTTGGTGTATTGTTTATTGTTACTTTTCCCTGTTAGAGAAACTCAACAAAGGAAGATTTGTGCTTTTGTTTCCTGAGTATTCGAATATTTAGTAAATAGTCATTAGATAAATGTGTGAGTAACTTAGCCAATCAATAACTAAGAGTGTCTATCAAAAACACTAACAGCTAGATTTACAGGCATTCTTGGCCATACACAGCCATCATTATGGTCAAACATGCCTATAATCCTAGCCTTTGGAAAGCTTAGACAGGAAGATCACAAGTTTAATTTTCATTCAAGTGAGAACTTGTATCACAGAAGTAAAGGAGAAATAAACAAAAACTATGAAAGTGAAAGATGTAAGATAATGGTGATTAAGATAAGTAGATGATATACATGGTTTGCAATGTGTATATTTGTTTTACACTTTGTTTTTCCTTTCTTAGTGTTGAATGAAAATAAACAGTAGAGTCTGATAAGATGACTCAAACACCATATCTTATACTGTAAGTTTGCTTCTCAGATTTCCACATGCTGGAAGGAGAGCACCAACACCCACAAGTTTTCCTCTGAGCTCCACATGTATGCTATTACATGTGCATACCCACAAATACACATACATCAGATACATACATATATACATACATACATACATACATACATACAGTGAAAAATAAAGCAAAACTTTGTCCAGAGAGAAAATATCCCTTTTGAGGTGAGATAATAACTCTTAAAGAACTATGCTGAACTTTGTTTTACTCTTTGTTAATAAGAAAACTGTTTGCTATGACATGCAATAATCAAGATCCAATTATATAAACTTATCTCATGCAAAAGTATAGCATGATATTAAGCTCAAGAATATCTGTCATAAGTTGTAAATATTTTCTAATGTATTTTGACTATGATCAAAATAAAAAGATAATCTATTTGATTTCAAATAATTTTAACGCCAAACCTGTCTTTACCTAAATATATGGTATGTAGCGCTTTAACTTCAAGGTTTGCATGGTCATCTATAATTTGTAAATGTCTTTTGAGGACTGCATGAGTCCTAGGTATATTTGTTACAGAAAGTTCCATTACTTTGTAAACTATTCTGGATATTTACTTGTCAGTTATTTTCCTCATTTTTCTCCTTTTCTAGACAGAGAAAGCACGCATAATTCATCTAGCTTCTCCCTAAATAAAACTGACTGTGGCATTTCTCTAATTTAATGCTAGTGTAAAGTTTTGGGTTTTCCATTTTGAAGGCAGCCTTTCAGTGCATCAGTTGGATATCAAGTGCTTTGATATAAGAAGCAAGATCCTGATCTGGACATATCATAATGTCAATCACATCCTCTGCATTTGTGCTAACATCTTCTCCTTAGCCTGTATTTTTCATCCTGGATTCTTTTGTCTCTGAGCCCCTCATCATTCACCATCCTCACCACCATGTCTCTCCACAGGCTCTTCACTGTGTACCCTCTGTCTTCATGTAGCCTTCACTGACTCAATCTCAGTCCACATTCCTACCACACTTAGTTGTCATTGTTTCTCAAATTCCCTCAGCCCACTCACATAATCAGAATATGTTCTCATGGACACTTAAGACTTGAGGTCTTTTCCTAGCTGTAGGCACCACTCACATTTCCCAGCAGGGATTTCTATTTCCACCCAGCATGGCCAGTGAATCTGCTGACGTGGGACATCAGTCCAATCTTTACTGGGTACTGGATTGTTTATTTGCTTTATGATGATATTAATTAAGTTAGCATAAATATCAATTTCCAAATCAAAGTAAGAGCCCTGGGTAATATTTTATCTATTTCATGATATTTTCTTTATCTACTAGCCTTCTACATCAAAACTTCATTATTTTAAATAAATGAACACAACCATACTCTAATTTCATCAATACTAAGAACTAGAAATTGAGATTATTAATGAACTTTTGAATTAATAATACAAAGATGCATGATACATTCTGTCTCTGGAGAGCTACATATATGACAAATCTAATAATATTCTTACTGTTGGTATTTCAAGGCATGTTTTAATGAATTATTGCTAATGATTTGAAGAACTTAATTTTACTTTAAGATTAGTAAATTAGGTCTTGAATTTTTAATGAACACTAGATAAGCCACTCTTTCATGAGAACTCTAATCTCTACTAATCATAAATGATATATTCCAATTTAGATATAGTAATGCAAAAAATGCAATCCTAAAACTTATTGTGGCAGAAAAAAATGGTTCTGCTGCCCACATAGGTCAGTCAGCACGCTGAAAGGCTTAGCAGTTGAAAAGCAACACAAAGCTAGTCAGGTTTCTATCACTAAGCAGGTAACGTTTAATTGTTTCTATAATCCTCTAATTGGTATATTTATGAGCAACAATTTAAGCAAATATGGATACGGAAATGAAACATGAAACTTAACTAAAACACCAGAGCAAATAGTAAACATAAAGAGGGATAGACTATGAGGAAATTATGAAAAAGGAGGAAAAATATAATGTGTTATTGTGGTAGCTCTGGGTTCGAGAGAAAGTAGCCCTGAAATGGACCCTTAAATGATAGAGCTATTTATAGTTATAGGTGTTTTGTAAAGGATGAGAAGAATAGATTTGTGCATCCCTTTTACTGCACAAATAGGAACAAACCTCAACTCATTCAAGGTGAGTTAGTAAAAGCCAGGTTTGTAGAAGGTTCCTGATAAAGTAACTGTGCTAAAGATTAAAGATATCATTTAAACGCAATTGTCTGTACATGTGTATGTGATTCATATTATATTAATTTATTTTTTTAGTTTAGGGAGATGGCTCAGCAATAAAAATGTTGTTTGCTGATTATACGCAAGGCTCCTCAGTTCCACAATAACTAAACAACTAAAAATAATAAAAGAAAGCCATTAGCTCTGAGGGGGTAAATCGTCTCAGGTTGTGATATTTCATGTCGATAAATGACTTATTCAAGTTCCTCTATTCCTTCTGTGTACCTTATCCCAGAAGTAGAATTATGCCCTTTACCAAAACATGTCTTGGTGCTGAAACTCTGTTCATATTCATTCTGGTCCCCACTATCACTGGTGATATCTCTAGACTGTGAGCAATTGGAGAGACAATGAGGACATCACTCCTGTGGCAATAAAGTATCTTATGGTTATCATATGGCTTTCCTCTCTATCATATAATTTTGAGAGACCTTGGTATACAAACTTTATTAGGTGCAGAGAGAGTTTTTGCTTCTACTTGGCTTTGTCTAAAAACATGGCTTCTCTGAACAACAATTCAACAAGAGCTGGGGAAACTTCTCAATCTCGAGAAATTGTACTCCTATCCTTAGCAACTAACAATTCTACCTTCTTGAAAACAGTGCATGTTTCCTTTGTGATTTGTGATAGAAACAGAGGGGAGGAAAAAGTAAGCTATATTTAGAGAAATGCTAGATTAATAAATAGACTAGAAGATAAATATACATGATAGAAACAGATAGGCAGATAGATAGATAGATAGATAGATAGATAGATAGATAGATAGATAGATGATAGATAGATGCATGGATGATGGATGGACAGATGGACGGACAGACAGACAGAGAAACAGATAGATATCTTAGGGTTTTCAATCCTGAGAAGAGATGACCATGTCAACTTTTATAAGGGACAACATTTAATTGGGGCTGGACTACAGGTTCAGAGGTGCAGTTTATAATTATCAAGGCAGGAAGCATGGCAGTGTCCAGACAGCTATGGTGCTAGAGGAGGAGCCAAGAGTTCTACATCTGATCCAAAGACAGTCAGAAGAAGACTGGCTTCATGATAGCTAGGAGAAGGGACTCAAAGCCCACCTCCACAATAACACACTTCTTCCAACAAGGCCACACCTACTCAAACAAGGCCATATCTCCTAATAGGACCACTCCCTGGGCCAAACATATTCACAGCACCACAATTGATAAAATAAATAGATGATAGATAAACAGATGATACACAGATGATAGATAGATAGATAGATAGATAGATAGATAGATAGATAGATAGATAGGTAGGTAGATAGGTAGATAGGTAGATAGGTAGATAGATAGATGAAGTACATTGTCTTATTTTAGTGAGCCATGCTCAGAATTTATTTTACAAATAGGTTATATTTGACAATTATCAGATAGCGATTTGTAAGCACAAAAGAATTCAGTCCATTTTTTTCTTGTATAATGCATGTGACAGGTACAAAGGGATACTAAAATGTTTAGCATAATTAAATGCATTTTCTGTATTCAGAATTACTCAACATTATTCTAAAGCCTGCTTTCCCTTTCAGACCTTCACTGTGAGAGAGAACTAACAGCAAAGAAAGCAACCTTATCCTTTCCTTGAAGAAAAAAAATGTATTGGTGTATTTTAAATGCTTGTGTGTATTATGTGCATGTGTAAATATTAAACTCAGTCCTACTAATATACACAATTTGTGTTAATAAAAACTTGAGCCGGGTGGTGATGGCGCACACTTATAATCCCAGCACTTGGGAGGCAGAGGCAGGCGGATTTCTGAGTTCGAGTCCAGCCTGGTCTACAGAGTGAGTTCCAGGACAGAGCCCGGGCTATACAGAGAAACCCTGTCTCGAAAAACCAAAAAAAAAAAAAAAACTTGAATAATAAATAATGTAAAATTCTCATATGAAGTCAGCTTGGTGGTCATAGTCTCATTTTCAGGACATAAACATTAAAAAGCTATTAGCAAAACACTTTTAGTGACCATGCAGTGCTGGTCAGTGTAGTCATAGAAAGAGTTGTTAAAGTGAATGTACAGGCTAACAAGGAGAACGCACAGGAAGTGTACAAATACTAACAGATTCTCTAAGATACTTTATGTGACAACTCAAAGAAGAAAGTGAGAATACTAATAAAGAACATGAACATGTAACATCCTCAAGAATAAGAAGATTTGCCACCACCATGGACAACCAGCTCTCTGACATCAAGACATGAGTGAGCATATGTGGAGATGGAGATGGAGATGGGGATGGGGATGGGGAGGGGGAGGGGGATGGGGAGGGGGATGGGGATGGGGTTGGAGATCGAGATGGAGATGGAGAACCTCCCTGAAAAGCCTCATAATACCATGGCCTACTTTCATCACACAGTCAGTGCTGAGTCTTGCTTTCTTCCACTATTTCTCTCATCATTATATGTCTCTTGCTATGAATCTGCTCTGGTTCTCTGGGTACCAGGACCAGTGATTTATTTTCTTCACTTGAAGTCTGAGACCTTGATGCCAGTGTAGGAAGTTTCCTATAGAGGTCTGAGACTTTTTAGATGTCTAGAATTCCTAAATGAATCCTACAAATAGAAATCACTTTCTGGGTTAAAGTCATCTTGAGTTCCCAGAACTAATTCACATGAGAGATGAACTGCTTCCGAGGAGCTGGCACTCATTGTTTGCACTTGTCATTGGGAATGCAGGTCCTGACTTTATTTATTTGCTCCTGGCTACATTCAAATTGGTCTTCCTCCCATAAAAAATCTAATCTCCCTACCTTTGCACTTGTATACTGCATTGGTACACCCCTTGTTTTAAGAAGGACAAAAAAAAATTAAGTGCCAACTTCTACTTTGATAACCTCCTCTTTCTGGGAACAGATTCATCTACTTTTTTATTTCTTAAAAAAAAAAATCCAGCCGGGCGGTGGTGGCGCACGCCTTTAATCCCAGCACTTGGGAGGCAGAGGCAGGTGGATCTCTGAGTTCGAGAGTTCGAGGCCAGCCTGGTCTACAGAGTGAGTTCCAGGACAGCCAGGGCTACACAGAGAAACCCTGTCTCGAAAAAACCAAAAAAAAAAAAAAAAAAAAAAAAAAATCCAGTGTAAAACTTATGTTGAAGTCATGGCAAAGCTTTTCATTTTAAAAGAAAAATACTCAGTAAATGAACCATTCCATCAAGCTACTGCCTGCCTACTTCTACAGTACTGTTTAGGAGGGAAGTATCTTGTTACATTCCAAAACTGAAAGTAATACTTCTTCCTAATCAGTAACTTTTCAGCCTAAACTGAAACAATGTGACAAAATAGCAACTATAACCCTCAGTTAGTAAAGAAATGGCTGCTGCAGAATGAGCCAAAAAGTGCCTTTACATTTCTCTGAAAACTCCACACTGATATCCAAGAAACTAAAGCTGTATAAAACATGAAAGAGCACATCTTGACTTTTAGAAGATAAGTGTTACTATACAGGATAACAACAGCAAAGTAATTTCTGAACACCTCTTGTTTCATCGGGGGAGAACTTGGTTGTATTATGTCTATGTATATACTTAAAGTATAATTCTGCCACAGTCTTCAGTGTGAACTGTTTATTTAACACCAGAGGAGCACATTTAACACCAACCATAATATGGTGTGCACACCAACAACTTGAGAGCTCTTCAGCCCACTTAAGCAAGGAGACTACACAGCAGCAAAGAGCTCACATGACAGACTGAAATCATACAGAGTAACACTAACAAAACACCCCCATCAGTAGGACATGAACATTAATTTAAAATGGAAAAGTAAAACTTTGCACTCCAAAAGCTTATCTGAATTTTCTTGCATATTTTTGTGTAATGAAGAATAATTATTTTATCTGTATTGTAGGTAGGGCCTAACATTCTGTGTATCTGTATTTTCATGTGGCTCAGTGGTTTTTAAAGTTACTAAATAAGCTTTAAGTTATTCAATGGTCTGCTTTATCCATTTCAACTATAGTTACATTGTATACTAAATGTACCAAGAACTTTTAGTCTATGGTATATACATAGAAAGCATAATTGTATTATTACTCCAGTAAAGATCTCTTGCCCCCTAAAAATTACATTTTTACTTAGAAGTATCCCACAGTAGAAAACCAAATAGCATTATTCACTGATAGCATTCTCTAGTATCAGTGCAAAAACTGGATTCACAAATGACCCCTAAAAGAAATCTCAATGTACTTCATGAACATGGTAATTTCTCACTATCCCCCAGTTTCCCTTCTGAATTTAATCATTTTGTCACTGAGTATTAGATTTTAATGGAAGAATGTTGACTAAAATCAGACTGGGGAGACAATTTAATCAGTTAGAAAGTATCAGTTTTGCAACCATAAAATCCAATCATGGGGAGATAGACTTGGGTCACCCTGGCCAGCCGCTCACCTACCTGGCGTGTTCGCAATCAATGAGAGCCTCAGTCTGAATAAATAGGTAATTGGAAGAACAGCACCTAAGGCTGGCCTATGGCTGATATAGGCTAAAACATACACATATACATACACAAATGCAAAAGATTATACTGTTAAATCACACACATACAAAGTAATGTGCCTAATGGCTGCAACTGCACTTAATTCTAGAGCAAAACAGTCATAATGTACTCCTTCAACAGTTTTATAAGAGATTTGCTCTTACGACAGAGAACAGGAAACAGAATTCTCTGTGATATTACTCTTTCCTCTGGGGTGATCATTTTAGCACCTTGTTATGGCATAAATGTGAAATGACCCTGCAAGTTCATGATACTTGGTTCTGAGCTGGTAGTACTACTTCAGAAGGTTGTGGAACTTTATGAGTTAGGGCTTCACTGGAAGAAGTCAGTGAGTGAGTGAGGATGACTTAAGGTTTAGAGCACATCGCTGTTTCCAACTTCTCTCTCTCTCTCTCTCTCTCTCTCTCTCTCTCTCTCTCTCTCTCTCTTCCCTTACTGACCAATCACGATATGTACAAATACTTTCACTCTTGTCGTCTTCAAACTGTCACCCAAAGTAATTTTTTTCTCCTTTCAGGTGTGTCTTGTCAGGCATTTGGCTACAACAATGAGAAAAATAATACACTCCCAGACAGCAAGTTTCTGAGTATGATAGAAGTCATAATAAATTGTAGGAAAAATAGAAGTTTTCTACTTTACTGCAAAGAAAGTACGAACTGACCTATATTTAGGGACTTTTGTCTCTGGATCATTTCATTATAGAAGAGCATTGCTTAAAACGAGATAGTGCTAGTTAATAAGTCCAAACCTGTACTAAAAATAAGAGCCCTATAGAATATAGATATGACTTGGTTTGTTGATAAAATTTGAAGCTGTGAAGATTTTAAAGAGCTTAACAACCCCCTTTCAAAGTTGTTTAAGAGAAAGTTTCATTATCCCTGTAAAGGGGTTGAGAAAAATGGTTTCATAGTATAACAGTATCCATCCAACAGAGTGATCTGATCTTTTAAAAAGATCAGGAGTCATTATATCATTATATATTTTTCTCAAACATTTGTGAAACATATAAGCTACAATAATGACTGGCCTGGCAAGATATGCTTATGGTTCCAATAATGGCATGAGTCTTATAGGAATAATCAAGCACTTTGAGCTTTGATTCAAAGCTCATTCCACAAAATAGAATTGTAGCATTCGACATAGCTCCAAGGATGAAGCTGAGTTAAGCATTGCAGGAATGAAGAAAAGACAGACACATGTAAAAGCTATATGTGGGTCGTCTGGTGTCCCTGATAGACAAGGCTCAACATCCTGCAATCTCAGCATGCTTAGTATGTACAGTTGAACATGGAAGTAGGGCTATTCCAACTAAACAAGGAGGTAGAAGTGTATCATACAGACAAACAACGAGTTGGGATTTATGATATATATCTGTATCAAGGAGACAGGTTTATCTAATCTCAGTTGGGTCAGTCTCTATAGGGGAGCAGCCTTGTAAGTATTCTGGGAGAAAGCTTTGATGGACATTTTCTGCACACATGGTCAACATTGACACTCAGACCTGAAGAATGCTCTGAGACTCAACAATGGGGAGAAGGCTTTTCCATTTTCCCATGGATCAAAGGTGAGTGTCTTTGACATGTCCATCCCATGTCAACAATAGACATACTCTCAGAACTTCACTGACATAGTTCCTATGCTGCTTACAGGGAACTCATCTCTGACATTGTAAACTGGGCCAAGAACCCATGGCTATAAGGGGAGACTTACTTCTAATATTTTGTTAAATGAAAATAATACCAAACTGCAAGTTAAACCTCTATCCTTATATTCATAGCTTAGGGCATCTTTCAACTTGTGTCAGGAAAGCCTCCTTTTACAGTAGATAATAGTTAACATAGAGGCCTACCACTTTTCTAAGTATAGAGAATAAAGAATTGTGGAATTCTCGACCCTAAATAGGAAACCTGTGGTGGTTTGAATAGAAATGGCCCCATAGGCTCATGCAGGTGACTACTAAGACCATAGAAAGTGGCACTATTAGGAGATATGGCCTTCTTGGAGGAAATGTGGAAACCTGCTTTGAGGTCTCGTATGCCCAAGCTAGGCCTAGTATAGCAGTCTCTCCCTGCTGCCTGCAGATTAAAATGTAGGACTTTCAGCTCCTTCTCCAGTGCCATGTCTGCCTGCACCCTTCCAGCTACCATATTTCCTACCATGACAATAATAGCCTAAACCTCTGAGCTGAAAGCCAGCCCCAATTAAATGCTTTCTTTGTAAGAGTTAACATGGCCATGATGCTTTATCATAGCAATAAAACCCTAAGACAATGTCTATATAACACCTCCACACACAAGGCTCTATTATCATCTTACAAGAGGGAGCATAAAGATTGTAAGAGCCAGAGGTTGAGGAAGACTGTTTTGTAAGATTGTAAGATCATGTTTTCCAGATATGGCAAGGCTGTGGCATACAGGAATTAACTACATCTATGGTTGACAACATAAGAATTACATGAGATAAAGCTAGTCAAAATTCCAGTATGGATGAAGAGGGAGCTCATGATGTCTTACCCCTAGCTAAAGAGTATTCACAGTTCATGGCTGCTAGAATTTGGGAGGTTCAGTTTTCCTCAGGAATGTGCCCCATATAGAACACCTGTGGTCAAGTGGACATACTGGAAACACCAACTAGACAGTAGACTCAGTAGGTTAGAAAAAGTTGACATCAAGTTAGGAGGGAGTTAATGTGAGTAGAGAGTCTGAGAAAAGGTGAAGGGCATGGGGGATGGATATCACAAAAATACATTATACATATGCATGAAAGTTACAAACTAAAAATATATTTTAAAAACCATCCTTGGAGAATAAAAGAACACAGCCATTAAATACGAGGAAATATGAGAAGTTTCTCTTCAGGTTTTAAAGGTAGGCTATGTCCATAAACTCCGAGAGTCCATTTATCTACATCCAAAGTGTATCCATGGTATACAAAACTCTAAAAACTAAAAACTTGGTGAATTATAGACTTTTTTGAGGGTGACTTGGCCTATTTGTGTGGCTGGAGAGATGCTCAGTTGTTAAGGAAGGGTACTTGCACCATGGGGACCTGATTTTGGATCCAGCATCTGTGTAAGAAGGCAGCCACAGTTATGTTCCTGCAACTCCAGTATTATAGGAGAGGGAGACAAGAGGATGCCTGTGTGCTCTGGCTTCCAGCCCACAGAAGACACAAGCTCTATGTTCACAGACCCTGATTCAAATGAGTACGGTGAAGGGTGATAGTGGAGGACAGCAGGTACATTTCTCTGGCTTCAGTGCACATGCTGAAGCATGCATACCTACATATGCATTTGTGTGCCATACACTACACAGATACACCACACTGGGAGAAACATATACTGAACAATAAAAAGGATAATTATCTTTAATTTTTAAATTTCTTAAAAAATTTAGATTTATTTTATGTGTATTCCTTCTTGCCTGTGTCTGTACCACATTAATGGCTGGTGCTCACAGAGGACAGAAGAGGGCACTGGAAGTTTTGGAACTGGAGTTACAGATGATTGTCAATCACCATTTGGGTGCAGGAAACCCTATCTAAATTCTTACAAGAATAACATACCCTCTTAACCACTGAGACATCTCTTCAGCTCCACTTTAAAAAAAATTAATATTTTATTTTTTATTATTGGATATTTTATTTACATTTCAGATGTTCTACCCTTATGCCATTTCCTCCCTCCCACGCAGGAACCCCCTATCCCATCCCCCCTCCTCCTGCTTCTATGGGGATGTGCGCCCACCTACCTCTCCACTCCTACCTCCCCACCCTCGAATTCACACACACACAGCTTCCAGCCTTCATGGGACCAAGAATCTCTCCTCCCCCACCTATACCTGACAGGACCATCCTCCCTTGCATATATAGCTGGAGCCATGGGTCCCTCCCTAAGTGCTCCCAGGCTCGTGGTTTAGACTCTGGGGGCTCTGGTTGGTTGGTATTGTTGCTCTCCTCATGGGGTCTCAAACCCTTTCAGCTCCTTCAGTCTTCACTCTAACTCCTCCATTGGGAATCCCATGATCAGTTCAATGATTAGCTCTGAGCATCTGTCTCTGAATATGTCAGACTCTTGAAAATACCTCAACAAAAAAAAAAAAGAAAACAAAAGAATCTAACATATGCTGATCTCTTTTGACTACTGAGAATAATAAAACAGAGCTCTACCTACAAATGTAGAACAAAAAGTAAAGTTTGAAAAAATGTTGAGAATCCATGACTATTTAGGGCTCAATGCTAAATGAGACATCTATCCCAACAGCCTCTGCCTTCCACACCAGAGGCTCAAGAGACATGAGCAAACAGAAGACAAAGAATGAAAGAGCCAGTGGATGGAAAAGGTAGCTGTGAAATGCTGCCTTCTGGATGTGAGATACTCATGGACTCACTGCAGATGGAAGTTGCCTGTACAGGACCAAGTCAACAAGATCATTCTATACAACAGGAAACACTATCTGAACCCACTGGGTTACTGGTGGGAGTGCTCACAAGATGGGATGAGGATTAGGGGTGCCCAGGGGAAATAGGAGAGAGGAGTTTGAAATGAATGTGGTCAAGATACACTGTTTACATGTATGAAACTGACAAAGAATAAAGAAAGGGCATTTTGTTAAAAAAAAAAAGTACATACCTGTACATAATATGGGCTATTTACAATAAATTCACAGCCAACATCACACTAAATAGAGAAAAAGTCGAAGCAATTGCACGAAAATCAGGAGCAAGCAAGGCTGCCCACTCTTCTCCACAGTTATTCAATACAGTACTTGAATTCTTAGCCAGAGCTATAAGATAACTGAAGGAGATCAATGGGATAGAAATTGGAAAGGAAGAAGTCAACATATTATTATTTGCAGATAATATGATATTATACATAAATGACCCTAAAATTTCCATAAAGAAACTACTATAGCTGATAAACACTTTCAGCAAAACAGCTAGGTACAAAATTAATTCATTAACTCAGAAACCCAGTATGGCTCCTATATAAAAAAGTCAGATGGACTGAGAAAGAAATCAGTGAAATACCTTTACAATAGCCCCAAATAATATAGATATCTTGGAATTAACCCAGCAAGTGAAAGACTTGCATGATAAAAACTTTAAGATATTGAAGAAAATTTTGAAGAAGATATCAGAAGATGAAAAGATATCCCATGTTCATGAATCAGTAAGACTAACATAGTAAAAATAAATATCTTACCAAAAGCAATCTACAGATTCAATGAAATACCCATGAAAAATTCAAATATAACCACAGATCTTGAAGGACAATTTTCAGCTTCACATAAAAATGTAGAACAGGGAAAAAACAATCCTGAACAATAAAAGAACTGTGGGAGGTCTCATACCCCAGATTTCAAGTTATACTACAGAGCTATAATAATAAAAACAGCATGGTATTGGTACAAAAACAGACGGGTTGATCACTGAAATCCAACTGAAGATCCAAATGTAAATCCACACACCTCTGGACACCTGATTTTTTTTGTAAAAGATCAAGAAATACACACTGGAAATAGCATCTTCAACAAATGGTTCTGGTCAAACTGGGTGGTAGCATGTAGAAGAATCCAAACGTACCTATATTTGTCATGCTGCACAAATTCAACTCCAAACAGATCGAAGATCTCAACATAAAACCAGATATACTGAACCAGATAAGTGAGAACTGGGAAATAGTCTTGAATTCGTTGATAGAGGAAAATATTTTCTGAACAGAACACCATTAGCACAGGCACTGAAATCAATAATTAATAAATGGGACCTCAAAAAAAATTTTTAAAGACTCTCAGCTGGCATCATTAAATGAAATTTAAAACTGAAGAATAAATTAACAAAATACTCCTTGGTATGCATTATAATTTCCCCGTTAATACTGGCTTAGATGGGGACAAGCGAGTCATAGGCAGAGTCATGGTGACTTGTCCCCTGAACCTTCACCCAGCCGATACCCGGTTCTGAAGATATCTGTATTCCCCCTGAGCACCCACACTCCAGTGTCATTCCCTTCCCCACGTCCTGCCTTTCTGTGTTTATACCCCTATGTGAATTAATTATGATTTGAGAAAAAATTTTAAATAAATAAATAAATAAATAAAATGTCATCAAAGGTTAAAATATGAAAAAAAGTTTATAACTATGGTAAAAATAGAAATAAAGAAATAAGCTACTGAAAAAAAATAATTTCCCCGTTAAACACAACTTCATTTTCCATGTTTTGAGTTATATGTGGTCAAAAGTGGCCCATAAATATTAAGTGGAAAATTTCAGACATAAACGATTCATAAGCTGCACATTGCACACCATTCTGAGTAGCACTAGGAAATAAGGCATTCAGTTCTATTCCTTCTGGACCATGAATCATCATGTTCAGCACATTCATGACTGATCTGCTAAGAGATAAGTAATCCCTGTTTTACATTGTAGTGGCCCCAAAGTATAAGTACAGACAGATAATGAGGCAGAAAACACAGACAGATCAAGTCTGGTACTATACAGCATCACTGTAGTATGTGGTGAAAACACAGTGTATATAAAGGTTCTTATGCCAGTTTTCCAACATCCACACTTGGGGGTTGTGAAGCAGATCCCTAGGAGTAAGGAGAACTGCTGTAAAGAGTTTATAAACTGCTACAAGCAACATAACCCCTGTTTAAAAAACATCACAACTGTTCTCCCTGGGATGCTAAACAAGAATCACACAGCAGCGATATATTCGAGGGAGCTTACAGACATCCAAATTTACAATGAAGTGTCAATTATGATCAGTAGACAGAGGAATTGTAAATGCACAGCGTTACATGTTATATTGTTCCCTTTGTGGTTTTCCCTTTTCCATGCCTTGTATTACTTTTCTTAGGCCACCCCTGTATCCCATTCTTGATGCTAATATCATGCTGTTAAGATTTGATAGCACATGTATGTACTCCTAAATGCTAATGAAAAACATCTCGTTGTATAACAGGAATAAAATGCTTCACAGCCCTAAAGTGGCAGGAAAATGTATTGGTGTACCTCATAAAGCTAATTCTAACTAGTAGTAAACTGAAATAATCACGGGGCTACGCTGCTAAGACATAAATGTGAAAAATATGCACACTCGAGTGTGTCATTATGGAAAGTGTCCTCTGAAGTGTTGTATATGTAAGAGTCTTTTAGAACAACTATAACATAAAGACTACTGAATAACAGGAGAAATGTATTACATTAGGCCCAAGGTTTGTAATTCTAAAAGTCATGTTTTAATTATCATTTGATTTTCATAATATTCAAATTGGCATCCTTGCCCCTGAAAGATATGAATCCTACTGACTTTTTTTCCTCAGGACAGAAAAGGAATATTGGGAATTCTATTTTCTGCCTTGTGTATGTAATGATAATGTAATGAAAGTCATAAACTGTTTATTCAAATAAAAAGTTCAATAATTTTTGTGTCATTTAAATTAAATATGGTGTGCACATGGGCGTTTGGAAATACTGGAAGAAACACAAGGATCCTGACTCAGTGGGCTTTTTAGATACAAAAGGATATCCATTTTTAGCTGTCAACATATTAGAGAAGTCGTAATGGGACCTTTCTTGGGGCCTGGAATTTGCCTTAAAGTGAAGTAAACTTCTCTCTCACTTTTAGCTTGAACTTCTAACATCTATTTACAAAGCCACATTCTAATGTCACCTGCCATCAATTGCTCTATAGACCCAGAGTCTCTATATTTTCAGATGAGCAAAGTTGAAAGCAATGGGGTTAAGAAAGAATACAGGAATAGCACATCAAATGAGAAAGCGAGAGACACATGGAGCTGCTAAGTACTGATATCTGAGGCCGTGACCCAGCAGATGCTTCCTACAGAACACAATGCGGTGTGAGACGCCATGGAGCCATCATCCTACCATTAGAAAATGAAGGAACATATTCAACATTTCATTATAGTACATATTCAAAAATATGTGACAGGATTTCATCTGAGCTTTTAAAAATATTCGTTATTAAATGGATTACATTTCTTTGGTAGGCTTGAAGGTTTTTTTTAATATATATATACATTCAAGTTTATGTTAGATGATTTCAACTATTTGATATATTGAAATCATTTATGGTTTTGTTATTTAAGTGTGATAATAAAATAAGTTGTTAAGGATTTTTTTAGTAAAAATGAGAGAACAAAAAATAAAGAAAAACTTCATGCTTTGGAAAAATATAAATATTACTATTAATTATAGCAAAATAAAAATGTTTTTTATAATATTTATTTGAAAATTTAATTATACTAGTAAGTGATATTGGTCTGATATCTTATATATATTTTAATGTTACATCTAAATTTTAACAATGTATCTACTCCCCATATTTGTTTTATTGATATACATTATTAATTATATATGAAAGTCATCCCTAAGAGTATTTTTCAAAATAAAGGTAAAAACTATTTATAATTTTTAAAAGCATCTAAAATGTCATAGGCATAGATATGTGGCAAATAGGAAATGTTCTTGCTCTATGAATCATGATTCTCTTTCCAGATAATTTAATGGATATCTTTTTCTAAAATATAAATACATTTATTTTCTTTTTTTATGCCAATCAGTTTTCTCTCCCTCCCTCCTCCCAGTCCCTGCCCATCCTCCCTACTGCTCCCTCCATCCACTCCTTTTCCTTTTGTCTTCAGAAAAGAGCAGGCCAACCAAGAATATCAACCAAACATGGAATATCAAGTTGCAGTAAGACTAGGCACCTCCTTTCATATTAAGGCTGAACAAGGCAACCAACATATTAAGAGGAAAGGGTTCCAAAACAGGAAAAAGAGCCAGAGACAGTTCCTGATCCCAGTGTCTAAAGTTCTACCAAGACCAAGCTACACAGCTGTAAAATATGTACAGAAGAGATATGTCAGATCCAGGTAGGCTCCCTGATTGTTGGTTCAGCTTCTCTGAGTCCATATGGGTCCAGGTTAATCAATTCTGTAGGTTTTCTTATGATGTCCTTGATCTCTCTGGCTCATACAATCTTTGCTCTCTATTTTCAACCAAATTCCCTGAGCTCTGCCTAATGTTTGGCTGTGAGTCTCTGCATCTGTTTCCATTAGCTGCTGGATGATGCCTTTCCGGTGACAACTAGACTAGGCACCAATCTTTGAGTATAGAAAAATATCATTAGGAATTATTTCATTGTTTGTTGTTTGTCGTTGTTTGGTTGGTTTGGTATTTTCATTTTGTTTTGGGTTTTTTGGTGTTTTGTTTTTGTTTTTGTTTTTGTTTTTGTTTTTGTTTTTGTTTTTGCTGGTCTTGTTTGGTTCTATTCTAGGCCTCTGAGCTATTCAAGCTCTGGGGCCTGATCCTCCAGGCAGTTTCAGGAGTGGGCTCCCTCTTTTTTTTTTTTTTTACTCTATGGAATTCTTATTTATTTATGAGAATGTTATTCTATTTCGTTTTCACCAAAAATTCACATACCTTCCATTTCGTTGATGGTGAAAATGAAGAAAGGCTAGCCATGTTACTGCAATTATCACTTATATAGGTATCTCAACTAGTTCACATCAAAAGAATTTCATCTTTATACTTACAAGGTATAAAGCCCCCAATTTTCTTTATGCCAATATCAGTCTCTTAAATATAACATCAAATTTCATGTATCACTTTAAGGACATAGGTAAATATGAATGGAACAGCTTTGTCAGTGAACATCCCAGTGGATACTCCTGCATGGAAAATAGCGGTTTCCTCAAGCATCTTGCTTATGCTTCGCAATTCTTTAAGGGTGATTATATTTCGCAGTTTTACAGCAGGGGCAGTCATGTCTAATATATGTTGGAGAATTACATAACACAAATTTAAGCACATTTTTAGTAACTCTCATTTCTTAAGGGTTGAAAGCTACAATTTTGCTATTTGCATATTCTCTGACCAAAGGAATAAAATTCATTTATTGAGGCTTTTGCTCTGCAAACAGGATGGCAGACTTGTCTTCATCTAGCATCTTTACTCAGGTAAGCTGATATGAATAGGAACATTTTTAGTGTATCACATCATGGTCTTGGTAACATCCCTTATGCTATTGAATTCCTAACTAGAATAGCAACTGTGGACAGATGCGCTCTGGTCAAATTATTTATACATACAGGCTTGGAACCAGATTCTCTCATTAAGGGGAATATCTGAAATTGATTCAAGCAGCTGAGAAATCACAATAGATATACATATTGTGGCATGAGTTGTGGCACAGTCATTGGTTAGCCATTCCCACAATTTCTGTACCATATTTACCCCAGCACATCTTGTAGGCAGGACAAATTGTATGTCTGAGGTTTTGTGGCTGGTTTGGTGTCTCAGTGCCTCCACTGGAAGTTCTGCCTGGTTAGAGGAGATGGCCAGTTCAGGCTCCATATCCCCCATTTCTAGGAGTCTTAGGTAGGGTGATCTTTGTAGATTCCTGGGAATTTCCATTATACTAGGTTTCTACCTCATCCCAAAGATGTCCCTCAATTCCAGTTATCTCTTATACTACTCTCTCCCTCCATCTTCCCCAGACCTAATTCCTCCTGTTCCCATCCCTACCCCACCCCCACCTGAGATACCCTGCTCTACTCCACCCCAACCCCTATCCACCCATAATATCTATTCTATTTCCCTTTCATGGGGAAATTCATGAGTCCCCCTTGAGAATAGCTAATATTTTATTTTGCTTTTCTTATTTGAAACACTTTGGAAAGCAAAAGTTTATTGTCTGCAGGTTCAAACCGAAGAGTAGGAAAAGTAATGGATTTTCTTTCATGCATATCCCATTTTTTGACATCTAATTTGATGTTGAATGACATCCAAAATCATCATGTATTTTTCTCCCCTTACACAATGTCTGGGCTTTAACTAAGCACATCTTTACAAACAATTTGCCTTAATGTAGATTTTGCTATTCGGCTAGCATTTTTTATCCTTCCACAAAATGGCATTTTAGAGCAGAAACTACAGAAGCATAATAAGGTGGAATAGATAAGTATTTCAGCTCTCAGCCAAAAGTGGACTTGTGAAAACAGATAAATAACTATCATGACAATTTTATCTTTCTAGCAGTTACTATGAGGAAGGCTACAATATGATTAGTTAAAGCAGAACTGTAATCAAGTAACCATGGAGAGGAAGGACAGAAGACAATTTATCATCCACCAAGTGAGTGATGTCACACCACCTACTAATATCACTTTGAACATATTGATAGAAATGATCATTCAACTGAGTCTTGTGGAGTGTGGCATGAACATAGATGAGAATATATATAGAAATCATCATCATGCCACATGCAGTGGTTAGATGTCATCCTACAACTAAAGAAAATATAAAGGAGCATGGGGACAAATCACTTCTGAATGGACAGGGGCTAACTGGTAGTTGATATCATTTAGATATAAAGAATATACCACAACCTCATGTGTTCAAGACTCCAGCTCCAATAATTGAAAGGTTTATGGATTTTGCAGTCTCTGTTTATTCTTTGTTACTCCTCTATGAAGGGTTCAATCTGTTTACGCACTCATTATATATAAGCTGAATCTATGATTATTTTGATCTATAGAATTGAACAGTTGCAATGTTGTGTTACTTTCAAGCCTTGAAATGGAATCCTAGTTTCTGTGTACAGCTCTGTCATCTGTAGTCTAGATGAGATCAGCAAAAAATGTTTGTTACTTATCATATGAAAAGTCTTCCAGACCCAGATAAATTGAGATAGAGAGAGAGAGAGAGACAGAGAGAGAGACAGAGAGAGAGACAGAGAGAGACAGAGAGAGACAGAGAGAGACAGAGAGAGACAGAGAGAGACAGAGAGAGACAGAGAGACAGAGAGAGGGAGAGAGAGCAATCAGCAGCTTCCTTGGTAGGGAAGAAGAGATTGAGGATTAAAGGCAAATAATATAATCCTTCACATTTTCTCACTGTACTTGTATGCCTTGGTGGCCACTTTTCTCTCACTATAAAACTAGAAACCTTCTGAGTGAATACACAGGAGATAGCTCTTTGCTGGGAAGAGAGAACCTGCACTGTAAGGCAGAAGTCTTTTTGGAATACTGCAGTAACCTCTTACTTGAACTGACTGATGAATACTGGGCAGCCTTGGTCAGTATATTGTGTCCTCTTGTTTCAGGAATTAGCCTGTCCTTGTTCTTATTTAAATATTTGTTCATTCAGAATATGTAGCATCTATACATGAATGATGCCTATACTCCTGGAAAATCAACCCAAAACTTCTCTACTTGTGATTTTTTTCACATTACTGTCAAAGCATGACAAAAGTAATGTTCCCAGTATATTTTAAAGTAAATACCCATATGATCCAGGACTTCAGAGGACAATAATCATTACAGTAAAAACTAAAACATAATTTAATGAATATGAACATATATGTATTTTTGTATGCAACACTAGTGGCAGATTTTGTCTTCCTGACACTCTTTGCCTGCAAGAAAAACTTCAAATTCTTCCCTTAAAAATTAGTCTCTACTTTGCCTCTTTTTTATGAATTAATAAAGTCTAAAATCTAGGAAAGTGTTTTCCTCATTTCCTCATCATTTATATACTAATAATCATCCACTCTAAACCATATGTCAGACACACTTTTTTTAAACATACAAGTGAAACAGAGGAAAAAATATTGCTTCTACAGAACTTAAATTCTTGTAAAAGCAACAGGAGACAGATATTGATGGAGACATTTGATAAATATTCAAATGATGTCACAGAATCTAAGGATTGTGGTAAAACCCAGAATAAGGCACCAAGGTGAGCTAGGGTTAACTGTTAGCAATGTCTTCAATTTAAACCTTTGGCTGTCAGTCAAACCCTGGTCCAGCCTACAGTGATCTCTGCAGCCTATGGGCCTTTGCACCACCATCTTGTATTCCAGATCATTCAACCAACTTTACTTCACCTTTGTTTGATATTGGAGAATAAATCCTAAATAGAGTGGAGGCTGGACTCCCAGGAGTTCTAACATGCTCAGGAGTGTAGGTGAGTAAGCCACAATCTCTCCCCCACAATTTGGGACCTGCTGGGACCCATGAATTCTCTCAAGGACAGAGGCATAGGACCCTCCTGTCTGTGTCATGTCAAATACCATTGGATTCATGTCAGTTCTACAATTTACAGTGGTAGTCATTATAATTAGGAAGAAGTTTAATGACACATGCAGTGTATTTGGCATAATTCTAACACTTCTTAAGATGTTTTAATGATACATAGGGAGCTTATGAATTTCAAGAATTCTGCCCTGCTGAGCATTGATATGGTAGATACTGCAGATACATTTATCCATGACCTGAAGTCAGTATTTCTATTTTGGTCAAGCCTCAAAAATGACATATATAGCTTGATCATGCTAGTCGTTTTGTCCTGGAATACTTTTATTCCTGCCCATCATATAAGCTTGTCTGTAACAACATCAACATGTTAGCAGCCAAAGTACATGGCTTGAACCTAAAAATGGACCCCCAGACAGAATTATTAAATTAACAGGCCGGCAAGGCAAAGACAGGTAAGATTCTGCACAGAGCCTTACCAGCCTATGTGACGCGCGCGTGTAGTGGTCTCGCCGGCAAGAACACACACACACACACCATAATCCTTCCGTAGAAACATGTTTATTCCCAAAACCAAAATGGTGGAAGAAGACGGAGAAGACGGAGAAGACACAGAGAAGACACACACACATCCGACCCCCAGCCCTGGGAAAGCATAGTTTTATACACTAGAGCGGTGTAATCACCTCTGATTGGCTGCTTACTCGTTGCGCGCCAAACGCCATGGGATGGGCTTTAACTTTGGCGGGCTTTTACCATGGCACATGCGCAATTTGCTTGTTTACTAGGAAGAATTATGGCTGACAGCGCCACCTAGCGATGGCGGACTTTGCCAGCACCTGCCGTGGCTCCCAACAAGCCTAAGACATAAGTGAATTGCTTTTGATAATCCATATTCCATGGTTGAGTAAAGAAGGCATTCTTGTCAGAATGACCTAAGACAGGCTCATTCTTGTTAATGAAATAAAAAAGGGGAAGAGACAGAGAGCCTTTGGGGCTGCTTGGCAAGAATCTGACATAGGCCAAGGACAAGAAAATGGGCTGCTGGCAGGAATACGACATTGGCCAAGAACAAGGAAGTAGGCTTCAGGCAGGAATCTGACATTAGGCTAGAACAAAGAAGTAATCTCAGGCAGGAACCTAAATATTATGCTAGAACAAAGAAATAATTTCAGACAGTAATCTAAATTTCAGGCTAGAACAAGGAAGTAGGCTTCAGACATGAAAATGACTGTGAGCTAGGACAGGGAAGTAGGCTCAGATAATTTGGTTATCCTGATAAGCCCTTAGAAACAGTGATCACGGAAGTGTTCACATAATTGGGTTTAATGCCTTGCTTTTATTTTTTGAAGAAAATAAACAAAAAATTTTCTTTATTATTAGATATTTTATTTACATTTCAGATATTATCCCCTTACCTTATTCCCCCCACCCACCCAAGGACCCCTTATCCTATCCCCCCTTCCTGCTTCTATGAGGATGTGCCTCCACCTACCCCCCCCACTTCTACCTCCCCACCCTCGAATTCCCCCATACACGGCATCCAGCCTGCATGGGACCAAGGATCTCCTTTCCCACCTATGCCCAACAGGGCCATCCTCCCTTACATATACAGCTGAAGCCATGGGTCCCTCCCTCTTTGACTATTTGTGTTTATTGTATTGCTTGTTCCTTGACTATTTGCATCTATTGTATTGCTAGACCCTCAACCTAGAACTGACATTAATACATGCATGTAATCAAAATGGTATAAAAGCATGAAGGAGGAGAGGGGATGAGATGGGTGTTCTAGGCAGGGGAAATGGGGAAAGGGGATGACATCGATATTGTAAATAAATAAAATATCCAATAAAAAAATCCTAAACAGAAAGGATGGGAGGAGAGGTGCAGGAAACTAGGTTCTCTCTCTCTTTTCTATAATTTTTAGTTGATTTTTTTCATTTTTAAAAAGGGGTTTGACTAAATTTTATCATAACATTTTTGAAGGTGAAATACCATGATTTTTATATTCATGTTCTTCTCCACATATAATTTTTCCATAAATATATCTTTCACTTGTGTTTTTTCCTTTCCCAATTACTCACACATCAATATGTAATAAGTTCTAATTTGGTGGTAAGAAGTGTCTTCAGTCTTATCATTAAAATGCTTTTCAGCAACAAATAAGCTTTTTCGAGCATAAACCAGCCTTCCCTTAGCTGTAAATATTTCATGCCACAAATAAGCCTCTCCAATCTGAGGAAATTGTGGATTCTAAACAAATTTAAAATCAAATACTCATAGTTCTCAGGCCTTTTCCAGAATATGAAGTAAATAAATGTTTTGTCTAGAAAGTATTGATCATCTCTGTTGATTTTCTTTAGGAAAACATGCCTCAATAAGGCTTCCATGCCATGTGGGGTTCCTATTAGCAGGAAATCACGTGCACTTACTTGTCAATAAAAAGTCTGCAAAAGGAACTGTTAAAAACTAGACTGTCTGGACCAGTGCCTCTCATTAATTCACATGTGAATTACTTGGGCAGATTATGTCTCAGGAAAGAGAAGTGAACTGGTTGGTCATGCTAGTTCAACATGCTCCTGGCTGATGCCAGTTCTGTGAAGCCCGGTCATATCAAGCAGCAAGAAACCAGAGGAAATTTGCTGTGGTATGGAACATGTAGAAATATGATGGTAATACGACAGATGATTTTTGTTATCTTTGTACTGCTAAATAATTGAGGTTATTTTTATCCCTGTGTAAAATATTAGTATTCTTACTCTTTCTTATGATGGGTGGTTCTGTGGACAGAACCGTTTGATGTTATAATTAATTTGTTAAAAACCAGAATTAAGTAAAAGACTTACTTATATTGAGAGATTAATCCTAGCAGTAATTTTGAATTGGCATATATTGTCCTTGACTAGGACCATTTTTAAAGATGAAGCCTTATTGATTTAAAACAACATGAGAGCTGTTAGGAGTAGGAAAGGAAGATGTATTATTTCTGAAGGCCTTCTAAGCCTTATCAAATTCCTTCTGTAATTTAACACATGTATCATTTCCAATCAGTTGCTATAAAAATGGTACCTGCATACAGGCCTCTGGCCTCCATGCTATTTGCAGATGAGACTAGGCAGTAGAGTTCAATAAATCAGGCAGAGTGGGGTGAGTAATGGACCTGTCTCTCACAGCAGAATGAATGTGTACAAACAAAACAATAAATACCCAACACTGTCAAAGACAGAGTCCAATCACTGGGTAAAACCCAAAAAGCATAGCACATCAGAGTCAAGAAACCTTGAAGTCCAAACTTCAAGATATAGAACTAAATAAACATTAAGTATGCTGAGAATGGAAAAGCATGATTTAATGGAATAAAATGGCTACAGAGTGCATCTATTTCAGAACAAGCTGACATCCACCCGAGGCTTTCATGGCTTCTATAAATGATTGTGAATGAGACAGATTTATTACACAGCGATGAGATTGACAGCAGATTAGGAAGTTATTGATCTCACACCAACTCATATTTTTAAAATTCAGCCTTGCCTGTCCAACTCATGTAATCTAAGCTACAAGAAAGCAGAGTCATAGATGAACAACCATTCCCCATTAAAATATTAGACTTGTTTCTGAAAGCTAAATAGTAAAAAGCAACTTGCATTCATCTGTGAACATCTCTGAAAGGGCTGCTGAGTAAGAATCTCACGTCCTAGTTAAGAAAGTTAATTAACTTTTGTTAAGCATGCTATGGGAGACACTGTGATTCAGAGAGCTACAGGAAGCTTATTTTCTCAAAGGCTTTCAGATTTTATTCCCTATTTTCATGCATAATCTACTTTTGTTTGTCAAAAAAATTTACTAATCCTCATCTCTCAGGTTTCCTTATCAGTTTCTTAGGACTCCTAGGCAGATCCAAGAATTCTTGATCCAGGTTCAGCCAAGTTGGAAAAGATGAGGCTGATGGCCCTGCTTCTCAGTTCATACTCCAACCACCAGTGATGGCTAATGGCCCTGACTGACCAGCTGCTACTCCACAGCTGCCAGCACAGCTGAGTTTCCCAGTTATGGAAGAACATAAAATAAGACTTCCTGGATATAGAGGGGGAGAGGCCAGTCCAAGAAAATAAGATTTTCACAAAATGGAACCTGAACTTAACGTGTAAGGCCTTGCCTGATGCACACAAGGTACGGTTTCATTCTGTGCATCACTATAGGAATACACTAATAGTAACATCTAAGATGGAAATTGGAGCCGTATTAACTCCTGAGTTTACTTAAAGTGATCTGAATGCACATTAACTAGTGATAAAGGACAAGGAAATTACTTTTGTCATGGTATTGATGACTGGAAGCTCAGAGTTGAAAAGGAGGTACATAGAATGCCTATATGACAACCCTGACCCCATCTCCAACCTACCCCCCAAATAACAGCCTACATAAAAAGCCATCAAGGAGAACTCTTTAAAGTTGTGATAAGGATGCTGAAGTGTAGCTCTCCGAAATTGATGGTTTCTGATGTGGGCATGGATTTGGAAAGACTCTGTTTTCTTTAAGGGGCTGGCCACTAGGATATTGACCATACTTCAGTGAATATATGGACAACACAAAGAGAACTTGTTCTTTTCCTTTATGTGGGGAGAGGTCACCGCATTGGGGCTAGACATAAGAGGACTGGAAAGTGTGATCAGGGTTCACGATGTGAAACAAAAAATAATAATCAAGAAAAATATAAGAAGTAAAGAAAGGACTTTCAAAGCTTCCATGATTTCCTTTCTCACTTTGCTGATTTTTCCTATACTTTACCTTCTCTCTTTGAAAACAAAATGACAGCAAAATGTTCTCTTGGTTATTTTTTTACCAATAAGTTCCAGTACTGAGGTCAATTTCAGTAGTCTCCAACACAGTGGGTAGCTCAAGTTGTTTCTATTGAACCTCACCCAACTACAGAGTTCTTTGGAACTCTCTACCATGTCCTGTGAAATGGAAATAGGCTCATGTTTTGTTCTAACACTGTGGGTTCTCATGGGATGCTTCAAAGGAGGCTATAAAAATGAGTAAATTAGTGTACAAAAAATATGCAAAACGATGCAGAAAAACCAAGCAATGATGCCTAAGCTAAAAAATAGACATGATAGCTGTTCTTCATCACTGCTTTCAAAACCAGATACCTAGTCTTTATTAACTTTTTCATCCCAGCAGTCAAGAGGCAGAAGCAGGAGAATCAAACATCTGAGGCCAGCCTGGAGTACACAGTGAATTACACTCTAGCCTGAGATATAGTGAGACTCTGTCCTAGTTAGGGTTTCTATTCCTGTAATGAAACACCATGACCAAAATCAACTGAAGGAAAAGGGATTATTTGACGTACATTTCACACTGTAGTCCATCATTGAATGAAGCCAGGGCAAGAACTCTAGCAGGGCAGGAACCTGGTGGCAAGAGCTGATGCAGATGCCTTAGGAGGGTGCTACTGACTGGCTTGCTCCCCATGGTTTGTGCAGCCTACTTTCTTATAGAACCTAGAACCACTAAGCCCAGGGATGGCCCCACCCACAATGGACCAGGCCCTTACCCATCAATCACTAGTTAAGAAAATGTCCTACAGATGGATCTTATGGAAGTACTGTCTTAATTGTGTTTCCCTCCTTTCAGATGACTCTAACCTGTGTCAACTTGGGGAAAAAACCACAAAACTAGCCAACACAAGACCCTATCTCAAAAATTTTTTTCCTTAAAAGTAAAATGTTTGCTAATAAGTAAATGTTCATATTTCTTGTTATTGAATGTCACAATTAAAATATGGTCTACTGGTTACCTGCATGACTCACGAAGAGCTAATCACAATATGCAAAGAGGACATTATCATTATTCACAAAAATATTTAATACGTTAAATAAAAGTTCTACCTCAAAGAGAAATTATTTACACCAAAGCTGAACTTTCAGTATTAAATATAAATTCCCCTGGATAAACATTTATCTAAGAAGGGTGTCTACTTCTCTGATTATAATGGACATGGACCTTAGATTCAAACAGTGTACATCAAGCATTAGCTTTAGGACCTGAAAACTATTCAAATTATCACATATTTAGCACCAATAATTAAACATTCAGCAAAGACACTACAAATAAAAAAAAAGGCTTTGACATTAATAACTAACGAGTATTCCAAGTGAGCAAAATGTGAAAAATTAAAAAATTGTGTTGAGAGTTTACTTTATTTATAGTAGAACAGACTCCAAACAGATAAAGATTTAACTTTGAGAAATAAAGTTAGCCAATGTTAGATTTCTCTTAGACCTTGGGTATAGCAAAAAACACTTTAAAACTCTGACTTAAACTCCAAAATGAATAAAGAAAATAACATCCTATCATTTTAGGCATATACATACATTTTAAAGCTGAACTCAATCTTGTAGATAAGAACACCCATAACCAAACACAAAAGATGGAAGCCAAGGCAGGAACTCAAGTCAGGAACCTGAAGACAGGAACTAAAACAGAAACTTCAGAAAACGCTACTTCCTAACTGTCTTCATTCCATCTACTCAACCGCCATTTCTATATAGCCCAGGTCCATCTGCCCAGGGATAGCACAGCCTACATTGGGCTGGAATCTCCCATACCAATTAGCAATCAAGAGTCTATTTTATGGAGATACATACGTCTGCAATTGAAGCCCACTCTTCTCAGGTGTGCTAAGTTGACAACTAAAGCTAACTGAAACAATTAAGAAAAGGGTTTAGGGAGAAAAAAATCAGGACAGGTTGTATACATGAATGCATTTTATCTTAATTTGCTAAATAAATATTGGGGATAGATTAAATTAAAGCCTTGGGGGTAAAAAGGCAGAAGCTAAATACAATTAGGTAAACTTTTCTTTACATAAAAAAGAAAAAGTAGTATTATTCCAATAAATCTACATAGTTGCTTTGATAGTGAATAGTGAATCTAACCCTTTCTGGGATCTAGAAATCTAGAATCTAGAAATTATTTACACCAAAGAGTTCTCTAAGAGTTTATCCTACTTGATAATCTCTGAGATTCTTGATTCAACTTTTGGGGTCATGATTTTCTCAAATTTTTCTTTTCTGTGACGTAAGTCATATACATATTTGACCAATATTAATAGACTATTTAGCCTATTAATAGCTAGAAATTATTTACACCAAATAGCTCCACCCTTTCTTAATACCCAGACCCAGGTTAGGAAGTCCTGATTACTCAGTTGACTCACCAGGCAGCAAGATTTCTCATCTAAGTTTGATTCCCAAAACTCACATAAAAAGGTCAGAGTCAGTGATGCAATGTCTATAATCCCAGTGTTCCTGTAAGGAAATGAAAGGCAAAGACAGGAGAACTGACCAAAGCTCACAGGACAGCGATTTGGAGTGCTAGACTATTCACTGAACTAAGAGACACGCTGCCCAGATGCAAAGTGAAAGAAGAGCTCAGACTCCTGCAAGTTGTCCTCTGTTGTCCACATGTGCACCATGGCAACACACAGACAAAAAAGAACAGAATAGAGACAAGACAGAGAAAGACAGAGAAAGAGACAGACAGACAGACAGACACAATACAGAGAAAGACACAGAAATAAAGGAATACATTAATTAATTAATTAAAAAATAAAAATCTCCTTACAGGTGGTACCCTATTAGGCAGTGAAAGGTTCAACGGGGAACACAGCATTGTTTTGAGAGATTCACAGACTCCAAGTCAAAGAAAGTCCAACATGAGATGGGCCTGAACTAGCTCCATCAATTACAGCTGCATACACAAATTGCAATTGAGAATATTCTATCATCTGGCAATATTTTAAATTCACTGTTACTCATAAAAATACTTTCACTGATATAGCATCATACAATTCTGGGTTGATGGTTTTCCCATTTATGACTTTGAGTATATTTTTTACTTGTTTCCATGGTTCCTGATGAACAGTCCACAGTTCTTCAAATCATCCTCTTAGTATATAATGTCATTTTCGCAATTGTTTCAAACTGTTTTCATTATTTTTAACATATAATGCCATTTGAATACAGTTCTCTAAGAGTTTATCCTACTTGATAACCTCTGAGATTCTTGATTCAACTTTTGGGGTCATTATTTTCTCAAATTTTTCTTTTCTGTTACATAAGTCATATATATATTTGACCAATATTAATAGACTATTTAGCCTGAATCCTCTTCTGTTAAATAAATTCACCTCATAGTTTTAAGATTATCTAAAAACAATCAGGTCCATGTGGCTTGAGTAAATTCTATCAAATATTTGAGAAACAAACAATAACAATCCTACATAAGTTATTCCTGAACACAAAGGAAGAAGGTATATTAATTTCCTAGTACTAAAATAAAAGATGTCACAAGAAATGAAAACTAGACCAAGATCATGAATGTAGTCTACAAACTCCCTTAATCAAACTATAAACATGCTAAATCTAGAAATACATAGCACAGCCATCGGAACATGACCAAGCTTTAACCAGAAGTGCAAAGTCAGCTTCAAAACAACAACAACATCATCAACAACAACAATGGCAGCCATCATGGAATGAGGGATAATGCAGTGGGTAAGAGCATTTGCTGTGAAAGCAAGAGAACCTGAATTCAAATCCCAACCATTCATATCAGAGCTGAATATAGCTAACGCAAAATATTTTCAGTTTGTTTCAGAAATGGAAGGTTAGTATTTTACTAATGTAGTTCATTATAGGGACAAAAAAATAACACACAATCATATGATTTATATTCTTCATACCTACAGAAACCTTTAATTTTGATAAAGCTCTTACAAAAATATTTACCTCATCTGAGCAAATGTTGCTAAGAAAATAG
Organism: Grammomys surdaster; assembly: GCF_004785775.1. NCBI lineage: Eukaryota > Metazoa > Chordata > Mammalia > Rodentia > Muridae > Grammomys > Grammomys surdaster. Next base: position 4,614,938 of record NW_021604657.1, read on the forward strand.
ATAATAAATAATAGCCTTCAGGAAACACTATTTTAAATTCAATTGAAATACATTAAATTTAAAAATATAATTTTGAAATCTTTCCCTCTGTTATTGGAAGGAGAAAGGATTGTCTGCTATCAGGATTGTCTGATATCAACATTTTTTCTCAAAAATTATTTTAGAAATCTTGGCCAGTCAATGAAAAGGGGGGTGGGAAAAGAGTAAAAAGGGAGATTGGGAAGATAAACATAGAATTGGGAAAGTAAAGACATGCAAAAGTCATCGATCTATGTGGAAACCCAGAAAGAATATATAGCCAATGTTTAGTTGTTATTGTTTATTTTGTTTCGTGCTTTTGGGGATGGATCCTGGAATGCGCTCACATTGTGCATATATTCTGCTGTTAAGCTGTACTCTCAGATTCATAGGATTGGAGGATTTTGTTATTGTTTTATATTTGTAATCCTGGGGACTGAACCCAGAGCCTCTTGCATCCTAGGCAAATACTCCATCATCCTTTGGATTTGTATTTTCTCCTGTTATTTTTTTTTGACAATTTTCTCTCTTGATTGTATAAAAAAACAAAAAACAAAAAAACAAAAAATAAAAAATAACACACTGTGTTTGGGGTACGGATCCTTTGATTTGGCAACTTGTGGCTTCTTGTCTTTGTGCTCTGCTTTTCCATGTGTAGAACATCTCAGAAGCATGAAGATTTGACTCCAGCTTTAAAGTCTAAGTCCTGCGATTTGTTTCTAATAAGGAACTTTTCCATCATTTGTTGGCTCTATTATAGCTTCTGATTTGGATCCATACTTCTATTGCAATTGATCTCTGACTGTGATACGTGAGATAAAGGCAAAGATTCGTTTTCCTCTACTGCAAAGAAAATAAGATGTTGACCAATTAATTAAATGAAGAAGAATGCTCTTTCCCTTCACAGTCTGCACTGTACTTATGCCATCAATCAAGCATTCCTGTGAATCTGTCTCACACTGCTTTGTACAACTGGCCCAACTGACTTTGTTTGTTTGTTTGTTTGTTTGTTTCAATAAAACTCGAGCATTGTTAGTGTGGTTTTGTAATAACTCTTTACATTCCCTTGAATACAATGCCCACCTCCTACCTCAAGACTCATCCAAGAATCCTTCCTCAGAACTATCTTAGGTCTTTTCAGTGCTTTGTACTTTAAATACATTTTGAAGCAATTTGTGAGTTTCCTCACAAAATACTAAATTAGCAAAGACTGAAGGATGAAATTTCATCTGGGAACAAATTGAAGGACAAGTGATAACTTCATAATTTGTCTTTCCAATCTCAGAAGATCTACTGTTTCTTATTAAGCCTTCTTTAATTTATGACACAGAGCCACTTCCCCAGCCCATAAGCTTTCTCTCTTTGACTGCCTATCTCGTTGTGTCTTCTTTAGTTTCTGTTTAAAATCATTCTAAGAAAAACTGCATTTTCAAACCTGAGCATGAATAATCTGGCACATCTTATATTAAGCAATGGTGGAAAATGTGAAGAAGAAGATAGGAAAGAAGAAATGGGAGGTGAGAGATAGGTGAGGTGAGGAAAGAAATGTTGAGGGAGGAGAGAAGAGCGAGGACAAAACCACTGGCTGCCATGGAGAGCAGCAATGATTCTAACTTTGAAAATTAGTAGTTAAAAGAAAAGCATGAAACAGTTGCCCTGCTTTTTAAAATGAACCATAATTTACTGCCAGTTGATTATTGAACCTTTTTCTAGCAGATGAATATATAAAAAGTATAGTCAAGATTATAGGTTTGTAATGTAGATTTTTTTAAAAAACTACTTCAGACAAGGGTTATTGGTGGGTAGTAAACCTATCTGATAAACGGCTGATGGGACCAGCTCACCACGTGATGCTTTTTCCACCTTCATGTCTACAACCAAGCACACAGAGAAATACTTACCTTTCCAGAAAGAGACCCCATCATTACTTCCCTACTGGCCTGAGAGACAGGCTGCTGCGGACAGCGCTTTTATCCATTGAACTGAAGTTGAAACTTCTAAAATTTTTGCCTGGAAGGATTTAAGTCTAACTAGGCCTTTAGAACTAGGCTACAGTTTACAGAAAATGTAGAGAGTAATGAAAAATTAAACAATGCCACAGCAAGCAAACAGATAACCTCAAGATGCAGACACCAGGCAAGGTCATCAGTCTGTTCTCCCTAGTAATTCAGTGTTGTAAACAATGAGATGGTATACAGACTATTCTAAACCAAAGAGATATAACTCAATATTGGTATTCAAAATATGTTCAAGTATTGAGAATTGTGAATGTTCTGTGTGTAATAGTAGTATATTGTAATAGTAGTATATTAATGAGAGAATCCCCTTTTTTAAGCAGATATGTACCAATCTGTTCAGGAGATTGATTTTCTTTGAAATTATTCTGAATTTTGGCTAAAATATGCACCACTATTCATCCCATTGGAAGACATACAATCAGTCTACAATTCTTTCAATTTCCTAGTCTGCTGGAAAATGTTTATTTCAAAGGTCAAAGTCTTGTGCTTAAAACAGTTTAACATTTTAACCTCTACTCTTTCTGTAGAGGTTAAAATCTTTCTTCAAACAAAGCCTTCCAAGGAAGCACAGGAAATCAACCAACGAGCAGAGCAATGTTTTGGCTCAAGCAGGTTGGTGAACCAGAACTCTGTGTCTCTGACAGCACACCCGTATCCCCACAGTGGAGGAACCCTGGAGACTTCAGAGATACTCCCCTGAACAACAGCCCCCTCCCAGGGCATTCTGGAGCACCCAAGTAAATATTCACTGGCAGTATGTGTAGAAGCCCAGGTTTAGCAAGGAAGCCTGTTGGAGCCAGTGGCATATTAAATCACATTCACCTTGCAGCATAGAGCCAAAGACTTCATCTACTCTAAGCACTCCATAACCAGATGCAGAGGCAGTCTGAGCTTCCAGGTGCCTTTGCAGAGAAAGGTTGAAGCTTTGAAATCCTATTGAACTGCATGTTACAAAAGACTTTCAGTCTTGGTGAAGTTTCTAGGGTAAAACAAAGCAAATTAGGCAAGTTTTTTATTTACTTACCATTTGAAACACATTACACTGTGAGAAAATAGCCTACTAAATATATGCATGTTTTAATTATGCACTGTTTAGAGCATAATTAGATAGTATGTGTTTTAATTAGGTACTGTGCTTTCATTTTCTTTCTTTTGTATACTTGTTAGGTATGTGCGAGTGTTTATGATTTGAAAGACTTTTCCTTAATTAGTTTCCACCCATTCTGATCTTTCTCTAAAATAATAAGCTGCACTATGTATCTTGTTCATGGAAATATGTGCAATTTTCCAAGAGACAGATTGTTCTAAGGAAATACTTTTGTAAATTTAATGGAATAGTCATTTTCCTAGATACTTTTAACTGTGGGATAAACACTGGGATGAAGGTTTCAGCAATCTTGACCATCTTTAGAAGTGAGAAAATATTATTTGTATTTTCAAAAAGAGCTAATAGAGTTCCTTGAGAGCCTATAAAAAAATTCATTCTTCTTGACATTTAATAATAAACGTTTCTTAAAGAATTGCATTTTCTGGGCTAGAAAGATGACAACCCAGTGGTAAGGAACAGTGAAGACTCGATTTTGTTTCCCAGAGCCCGTGATAGGCCTCTCACAAATACCTCAAACTCCAGGGGATTGGATGCCCTCTATTCCAAGAATACTTTTCTTGAACACAAACATGCGTGTGCGTGCACAAGCGCACACACCCACACACAATCAAGAAAGAAAGGAAAGAATGACAGAGGGAGGGAGAGAGGAAGACAGGGAGAGAGGGAGGGAGGGAGGGATGGGTGGAGGGAGGGAGGGAGGGAGGGAGAGAGGGAGGGAGGGAGGAAAGAAAAACTAATACATTTCCAGGACTCAGGATTCAGCTCAGTGATAGAGCACTTGCCTAGCATGTACAAAGCCCTAGGTTTGATTCCCAGGACCACAGTAAATGAAAATAATGATGGTGATTACATTAAATTGATTCGTGAGTCTTACTAAAAATTAGTCAAGCTCTCATTTCTATAAAGAGAAAAAGATATTCTCTCCACTGACAGAGCCAATCTAAGAGTGCTACCCAGCAGTATTTGGGAGAGGGAGAAAGCAGTATTTGGGAGGGAGAAAGAAAACTGTCAAGTTCTGAATAACAAAGCAAGAGTTGTGGGCAGGATCCTTTTATGTTCGTGGTCTCACTTCATTCTTGTGACAGTCCTACCAAGTAGAAATTATTAACCAAGTTATACAAAATACTTCGCCTGGGATTAAAATATACATGAGACCTGCCTTATTCAAAACCTGTGTACTTGCCAAAATACCAATCTTTATTAGAGGCTAGGAAATGAAGAATGTACCACATCTAAAACAACTGCCTGCTTGGGTAGATATAATTTGAAGTAAATAGTTATTACTGGTGGTAAGAAATTATGAGACAAATTAAAGCATCAAAACAGATGTTTTTCAGTCTAGCTTAAATATTGAAGAGAACAGACACTGGGAAATCACAAGAACATCATCTTGTTCTCTTGAAATGCAAGGAAAACATCAATGGTGATTATAATCTGTTCTTTTAGAAACACAAATAATCATATATTTTTTAAACTTCCTGTCTGAAATCAAAAGTGGAATGTCTGGAACACATCAATAACTAAAAGATGATTAATTATGTCATTACTCCAACCAGTTTTTGTCTCCATAGCTCAGCTCCCAAAGTGAATTAACATCCAATATAGGTGAGCATCAAGTTCACTAAGTTGGGTGGGTAAGGAAGGAAGGATAGATCTGAGAGAAGTTAAGGGAGTGGAGGTGAATATGCTTAGAATATAGTGTCTGAAATTCTTAAATTAAAAAATATTTTTAATAAAATAAAAAATCAAGAGTCAACATTTTGAAATCTGTAAAATCTAGATATTATGGATTTAGTATTAGGGTTTGTCATAGATTTCTTTAACAATGGTCTTCTGGTTTTCCGTAATATAAGTTGTTTAAATATAAATTGTTTGTGGCTGTCATCCAGAGACCACAATGACAGATTAGGAGAAAAGAACACCACATCACCTTTGGTCTAGTTAAAGCATGCCTTTCTTTTGTGTTTACTTATCTGAGGTAACAAGCTTGTTCCTCATCCCACTGAGAACATAAACTTTTCAGCTACTGACCACAGAAATAGAGAAAAAATAACAATAATGGCAATGAACAACATTAAAGGCCTGTAAGCAAGTTTCCCCACTCACATATTCTTCTTTAAAATTAGCCAATTTTAAATGATACCGTTACAAATGGTGCCAGAAAAAAACCCATGGACTTTTTTATGATCTATTTACTTTTAAATAAATTTTATTATAAATATTTGAGATGTACATATTAGGTAAATATGAATGGTAAAATAGTTTATTTGGTATTTATTTTATGATTCTCATAAACATGCAGTCCTCCAGGCACATATTCTCATTCCCCTATTGCCCCTTGGATCCCATCAACTGTGTGCAAATGTTGCTGCCTCTGGACCCCTCATCCACCCTCATGAGCATCTCTTGACTCTCTTGTATCTATGAGTCACAGACACTTTCTGTTGTTTCATGAGTTCTGTTGTGCTAATGCCTCTGGATCTTGAACACCTGAGCCAATTACTCCTCCAATCAGAGTTCTTTTCCAGGGTGGCTATATAAAGTGGACCGAGGTCAGGCAAAACTTATAAGTTTCTCCTAGTATAAGTAAGTTTCCTTGAAATGTACACCTGGTCTTAAACCTCACACATAGGCATTAAGCCACCTGCTAGATAAAGAAGTCTCCCTGAAGGACATGTAACAAATGTCCATAGCCATCCCCCCATTGAAGAGGAAGCAAGGTTAGACTTCATGGCTGTCATCCAGAGACCTCAATGACAGATTAGGAGAAAAGTCACAGGAAAACAAGCTTGTAGACAAATGTATGATTGCCATTTGGATTCCTGAAATACTTTAGGTTCTTGTCATGGACAGGCCAAATAATATGTTACTTATTCCAGGAATTTATAAAGTCACCTTACATGGAGGAGGAAAAAGCACCTTACAGATTTAAATTAAAGATCTTGCACCAAAGACACACCATCTAGGTGATCTTGTTAGGCTGTAAATCCAGTGGCATCTGTTCTTGTAAGAAAGACTGATAGGAAGAGATGGAGTCAAGGTAAGTCTTCTTAATGGAAAAACAATACCCAGCTAAAATTGAAATCCACTGCCTACACTACACTACACTACACTACACTACACTACACTACACTACACTACACTACACTA
>NW_021604657.1:4621241-4641921 GCF_004785775.1 Grammomys surdaster
TACACTACACTACACTACACTACACTACACTACACTACACTACACTAATTAGCAGAATCTGTCTCTCCATGAGATTTTGTGTGATATCAGAACAGGAAGCATGTCAAATTATCCCTACCCAACACAGTGTCTAATATATAGTAATGTATTTGTTAAATAAAGGAATGAGTTTCTGGAGTAGAAGATATTTAACTAGTAAAGTTCTTGTTATTTAAGTATAAGGATCTGAGTTCAATACCTAGAACACATGTAAAAAGCATAGGCAGGATGGCAGTTGCTTACAATTCCAGTGCTTTAGAAGCAGAGAGAGGCGGCTCCCCAGGGCCTATTGGTTATCCCATTTTGGCAAACTGGTGAGGCCCAGCTCACTATCTCAAAAAAAAAAAAAAAAAAGAAGAAAACCCCATAAGGTGGAGTCATCCTGAGGAACAGTATCTAACATGTATATACATATATGGCTCATGTATCCTACATGCTTCATGTAAAGATTTTTCCTGGGGATATGCAATATATGCGCACACACATACACACATCCTACTCACCCCAGATAAATACTCAACAAGATACCAAAATACAGATACCACCAAACTCCAAGTTGGTAAACCAATGAACTTTATTGGGGGTATTTATAGAGATATTGGTGAGAATTTACTTACAGCATCAGAAATAACTCAAAGACAGCTGCATCACCTAAACCCACCACAAATGGGTAACAGCTCACAAATGCTGAGAAGCTAGAGAACAGTGCACAGCTTGTAGGCAGCTCCTGTGGACACTCTCCAGAGTGTCCTTTCTAATTAGCTCAGCTGTTCTGAGCCTCTTCCAAGAAGTTCAGAAGGTTTCTGATTTTTTCCAGCCAGCAGATCTAATCAGTCTTCTTTGTACTTAGTCTTCTGAGATTCTTCTTTGCCCCTTGTTTTTTCTGAGAGTAGCTCTCAGCAGTCTATTATTTACTCTTGAGAGGGAGGAGCCTACTGAATCTTGTTGGTTTCAGGGACTTCCTGAAGCTATTTTGAGTTGTTTACCTTTTGTCTAAAAGAGCTTCCTTGGAAAATGTATTTTTTTCAATCTGGAAGAAAACTGCTACATGATGCCATGTGTATGCACACATACATGGACACACCTATATACACACCTGTATAAAATGAAAGAGGTGTTAATCTTTTAACATATGTTTAGCCAGATATAAGCATAAAAGTAAGTCAATACTTCTCCTAAGTACCTCAAGCCATTGTAAGAAGGAGAGGAGGGTAGGTGTTCATAGAAAAGAGAACCTGCAGTTACAGCAACTAGAATGACACTGACTAAATGATAGAGCCTATAACCCCCAAAGACACAGCAATTTCTCCCAGACAAAGGGAAATACTAGTGTAACTCAGAGTAAACTGGAATTCATCAGCTAGTTCTGAAGCAATCAGGCACTTGGACTTTTTTCTTTTCCTGTCTCTTACACAAAGTGTAACCACAACTCAAGTCACATTCTGAAGAGAACAAGCCACATATCATCAGACAGAGATAAAAAGAAAGAACCATTCTTCCATAAGTACCTTTAACGCATATGAAACTCTACTTGTTATTCTATGATATTCCTATTTGCAAGAAGGACATTTGGAAGGACTATTAATGCTGCTTGTGTGAACCTTAAAACTGAGAATTCTGTATATTGTTCAAGGAAGTAGAGAAAATGTATACTGAGTGGTATGAATTATTAGCTTTTCCATAACTTTTAACTAAAAAGGAACAATCAACATGTTAAACTATAACAAAAATCCATATTGATTTGAGAGTATCAGGAAAAAATAACACAATTCCAGCTGAAAGCATCATGAAAGTGCTAAGGAATAGGTGCCACTTCAGCAGACCCTGAAAAAAACACAGAGAAACAATAGAAGAAAAATGGCCCCAGAGATAATGTTATAAACAAGAACAGAGATAGGAATGTACACCATGTATTTTTTTAAAAAAACAGGGTGCATCAGGTATAGTAATTGGAGAAGGAGATAAGAGCTTTTTTTTATAAAAACAAAAATCATGAGCATTGAGCCACAGAGATTTAGTTCGGCCAACAGCCTCATGACTCAGTAGGTAAGTAATATCACTGTGAAGGAGAGTTTTCAAACAACAAAGCTAAAAATTTAGAAACAAAGAAGAATCCTGATCACAGGAAGAGCAGACATAATTTCCACATCAAAAATTTTGAATTTATTCTATTGGTAAGAGTGAGAAATGAGATGTAATAACAGTTGTACCATTCTTTTGTTATGGAAAGTCCCTTTGGTAACATAAATAATCATAACAAACTTTTTAGTACAGGAGGAAATCTATGTAACTTCACACCATTGGATGCCTCCTTACAGCTTTTAAACCATCTAGCAGACACATGCAGGGGGAAAATCTGTTTGAAAATGACAAGTAAAAGATGTTTTATAAACTCCAGATGGAATTTGGTCTTTATTCAGATCAAGCATGTAAAGACATCCAGACACCAGAATGGATATATAGCAAGCCAATTCTGGCTTTGTGGGATGAGACCGACTGCATTTCGTTCACTAAGCTTTAGTGGGGAAGTACAGCCTTTACATTACTAAGTGAAAGCAGAGGGAACATGAGAGCTTAGCATTATTTTTGATGTTCTCTAGCAATGGTGCCAGAGAGCTTGTCACTGGGATATTGCACCAAATTTTATTTAGCTCTACTGTCCTTCTGATCACTGTCAAGGTATTAGGATAAGTCACTCAAAAAGCAGCATAGACACTGGCAGAGTTTATGACAAAATAATATAAGGCACCCTCCACAGCGAGCCTGAGCAATAGCCGCATGGACCTTATTTGATGACTTTTCTGTTGCTGTGATAAAATACTCTGACAAAAACAACTTAAGTAGAGAAAGGTTTATTTTGGTTCAGAGTCCCAGGTAATCATCTATCATGGCAGCAGGAGCTTGAGGCAGCCAGATCCATTGACTCCAGTCAGTTAGCAAAGGGACATAAATATTTATGCTCAGCTCACTTTTTATTTTTATTCAAGTTGGGATTCCAGACTAGGGAATTTTACCACTCATAGTGGAAAGATCTTTCTATCTCAGTTAACTCAATCGAGACAATTTCCCACAAGCATGTCCAGAAGGCCATCTCCTAGGTGATTCTAATTTTGCCAAGTTAACACTGGAGACTGATTTTCACAGGACCAAGGCATAGGATTACAGTCTCATAGAGTGAGAGTGAACAATGGTCAAAGAGACTATGGTGTCAATCTAAATATCTAGGTAGGTTTCATGCTACTTCTCAATGTTTCTAGACTAGACTGATATTCCTGTTTGCTGTTGGGATCAAAGACAGGCACAGTTTACTTGTTTGTCAAGGGAAGGGTAATGGTATGTCTTTATTTCTTTGTAACAGAAAGCCTCCTGCTATAGCCAACTTATTTCTCAGGAAATTGAGAACATGTATCCACCCAGGGCTATATGTACATCTCAAATCCCACTATTTTGATGAGTAATCAAACCAGCAGTTTCATTTTCTTGTTTAACAAGCACTTAATTATGAAGGAGAGGTCTGTCCCCACTGATCATCAAGCCTGCCCATGAAACTACCTAACCTAATTAATACATTCAATGTCTCATCTTAACCCAACAATGCATAGAACTGAGATAAGGGCCTAACCGAAGTAAAAGGATGACCAGGACTCTAAACTCAAATCCATCTAACTGAAAGGTACTTAGTGTTTGGAGAGATGACCCAGTGGTCAAGCATGAGTGCTGCTCCTGAAAATGACTTGGTTGGTTGCCAGAAACCATTTTTCTCACAAATGTCATCTAAATCTTGCTGTAGGTGGTCCCAATATTGCTAGACTCCTCTGCCACCTGCACTCACATGTGTATTCTTACACACAGAGACATACAAGCACACATAATTTTAAAAAAGTAATAAAAACCAATGGGTTCCCTGAGGGACAAGCCTGACTGCATAGGGGTTGATCAAAAGTATCCCCTCTCCAGGAAAAGACATCGAGATGGGTATGGCCCTCATGCCTCACTGGACAACGACAGGGTGACCGGAGCCATTACAAGGTCCCCTTCAAGTACTGGAGGTCAGGCCTCTATCCCTGCCTTCGCAAGATTAGAATTGCCACAGCCCTTCTATACTTAGAGAAGGGAGGAGATGTCAGGGGCAGCCCTGCTTACACAGTGAAGGCCTAAAATCAGCCATAGGCCTAAAATCAGCAATAGGCCTGTCATACATGTATACTAATACCAAGTCTTGGGTCTCAGTGGAAAAACATTGAAACAGAGGGCTATAAGCTATTATAAACAGACAGCTTTTGTGGAAATTTACCAGCCTGAGTAGTCATAGGCCTTGTAAATAGGTAGCCTTGGCAGACAATACCAACTTAGATAAGGGCAATCGAGTCATAGGCAGAGTCATAGTGACTTGTCCCCTGAACCTTCACCCAGCCGATACCCAGTTCTGAAAGATATCTGTATTCCCCCTAAACACCCACACTCCAGTGTTATTCCCTTCCCCACATCCTACCCTTTTGTGTTTTAACCCCTGTGTGAATGAATTTTGATTTGAGAAAAAATAAATTATTTTAAAAAATAAAAATAAAAAGTACATGCACACAGGTGACGCACTTTCTCATTTAACCATTCATACACTCCTATTTCACTCTTAATTTATTAACTTATTCCAAACACCTTTAAACCAAATTTTATCTTCAATCTTCTGTTCACCTAAATGTTTTACATTTCAATACTCATTGACTTTCTTCTCTTCTCAATTTGTCTCACTTTCTCATTTAAAATATAACATATCACACAATAAGCATATCACACTATAAGAAGAAAAATGACCCCAGGCCATTTATCCTTTCTTTGAAAGCTTCCTATTCTTTATTGACCCTTGCAAAAACCAGACACGCTGTATATAATAGAACAAAAAGTGGGAAACAGCCTTGAATACATTGGCACAGGAGAATATTTCCTGAATAAAACACCAATGGCTCAGGCACTAAGGTCAAGAATTAATAAATGGGACCTCATGAAAATGAAAAGGTTTAATAAGACAAAGGATACTGTCAATAGGACAAAATGGCAGCCCACAGATTGGGAAAAGCTCTTCACTAACCCTTCATCTGGCAAAGGGCTAATATCCAAAATATATAAAGAACTCAAGAAGTTAGACTCCAAAAATATAATATAACCTAATCAAGAAATGGGGTACAGGTCCTTGTGGCTGGGGCAGAATCCTTACTGGTCTGTTGCCATGAAGACTCCATATCCTGACCTGTACTAGAGGAACCACTGCACTCAAAGCAGCAGACCCCATATCCTGACCCATCTTAGAGGAACCTTTGTACTCAGAGCAACAGAAATTCAGGATCCCAGAGGCAGCCAGAGTCCCAGGAGCTCTTCTACCAAGGAGCTCAAAATCACAGGATCACAGAGACAGCTAGACTCTGAGGAGTTCTAACACTAGCATGATAACTGGAAATACAGGCTCCAGTAAGAGATAGTGAGGCCAGGTAGCACAAGAGATAACCAGAGGGCAAAATGCAAGCTCAAGAACATAAGGAACAGAAACTAAGGTTACGTGGCATCATCAGAACCCAGTTCTTCCACTATAGCAAGTCCTGGACAACACATCAAACCAGAAACGGAAGATTCAGATTTAAAATCACTACTCATGATGATGATAGAGGACTTTAAGAAGGACATAAATAACTCCCTAAAGAAATACAGAAGAAGCCGGGCGGTGGTGGCGCACGCCTTTAATCCCAGCACTTGGGAGGCAGAGGCAGGTGGATTTCTGAGTTCAAGGCCAGCCTGGTCTACAGAGTGAGTTCCAGGACAGCCAGGACTATACAGAGAAACCCTGTCTCGAAAAAAACAAAAACAAAAAAAAAACAGAAATACAGAAGAACACAGGTAAACAGGTAGAAGTCCTTAAAGAGGAAACACAAAAATCCCTTACAGAATTGCAAGAAAACACAACCAAACAAGTGAAGGAATTAAACAAAATCATCCAGAATCTAAAAATGGAAATAGAAACAATAAAGAAATCTCAGAGGTAGAAGACCCTAGAGATAGAAAAACCTAGGAAAGAAATCAGGAGTCATACATGCAAGCATTACCAACAGAATACAAGAGATAGAAGAGAGAGAATCTCATGTGCAGAAGATACAATGGAAAACATTGACACAACTGTCAAAGAAAATGCAAAATGCAAAAAACTCCTAACCCAAAACATTCAAGAAATCCAGGACAAAATGAGGAGACCAAACCTAAGGATAATAGGCATAGATGAGAGTGAAGACTCCCAACTTAAAGGACCAGTGAATATCTTCAACAAAATTATAGAAGAAAACTTTCCTAACGTAAAGAAGGAGATGCCCATGAACATACAAGAAGCCTACAGAACTCCAAATAGACTAGACCAGAAAAGAAATTCCTCCTGTCACATAATAATCAAAACATCAAATGCACGAAACAAAGAAAAAATATTAAAAGCAGTAAGGAAAAAAGGTCAAGTAACATATAAAGGCAGACCTATCAGAATTTCACCAGACTTCTCACCAGAGACTGTAAAAGGCAGAAGATCCTGGACTGATATCATACAGACCCTAAGAGAACACAAATGCCAGCCCAGACTACTATACCCAGCAAAACTCTCAATCACTATAGATGGAGAAACCAAGATATTCCATGACAAAACCAAATTTACACAATATCTTCCTAGAAATCCAGCCCTGCAAAAATAATAGATGGAAAACTCAAACACAAGGAGAGAAACTATAACCTAGAAAAAGCAAGAAAGTAATCTTCCAACAAACCCAAAAGAAGATAGCTACACAAACATAATTCCACCTCTAATAAAAAGATAACAGGAAGCAACAATCATTTTTCCTTAATATCTCTGAGTTTTGGGTTCAAGTGAGAAACTCTGACTCAATATATAAGGTAGAGAACAACCAAGGAAGATAGATACCCAGAGTTAATCTTTGACTTTAATATACACAAGCACACACACATCACACATAGGTTCACATATAGAATCAATTAATCACATAAAGTTGATTGCACCTCTGAGATGGCCTCCTTGAGACTTTCCTTGACCCTATCCAAAGCAGTTACCTTCTTTCTTCCAATTGTTGTGATACTGAATTTCCCAGGCATTTTTAATATTTGTGGTATGTATTTACACAGAGATCCAGAAAAATCACTCAAGCAAATATTTGTCCTTATGGATTATATTAACATGAATGTCACTCAAATTACAGAAGAACCTCTTCCAGTTTTCCTATACTTATCACCTCTCTCCTGCCATGAGTTATCTTTATTGTGATTGAACCACGTTCCCCACTCTCCTTCACATTGCTAGTTTGATCAAATGTACATATCACCCTTACTAAGAGCAAAAGGATTTCAAAATCTTCCCCTGCCTCCTGCCATGGTATTTGTGATTCTTCAGCTGTGAGACATTTTAATATTCTGCAAGATGTTGTAAATGAAATAATGTGATACGACAGAAAGTAGCTACATAGCAGACACAGGCATACTGGGAATGACTTTGTTATCTTAAAAGAGTATTCCAATATGATTTCCTACGAATATTATATTTCATCTAAATAATAAAAAACAGAAGGAGAAGGAAAGGCTAGAGAAAGAATGTAACAAGTAACAAAAAAAGAGGAGACTCTGATGTAGGACCAAGTATATCATGTTCAGGTAAGAAAAGTGAGGTTACTATTACCATAGAACAGAACTCAAAAGTACAATGTTATTGTAGAAGAGGAATTTATTTTAGAAGGAGGAAGGGTTTGGGGCACTTAAATCAGGGTACTCATATGGTTTGTGTCATATTGCTAAAAAGACTCTATGTAGACGAGTCGACCACACTTCTTTAATATCAGCAGTGCAGTGCAGGTACCGGCTCCGTAAGCTGCATCTGCCACTCAGGGGTTTCTTCTTCAAATACCAGTCTTCACCTTGGCTGATGAGCAAAGAACAAAATGTCTTTTCCTCAGTAACTGATTCAGCTTCCTCACTTCCCTCATCTCCTAGGCTACCAACCTTCGTCATTATGACACATTCTTTTATACAATCTTGTCTCTGACTCAAGAGCCTCTTTTCCGTCTCCATTGATACCACCTTAGATAGATGTTTTACTAAGCTCTGTCCTAAACTACCAAAAGAGACCAAAATAAGTCTCTTCCATTCAGATTTCCTGGGCCACCTTTCTCACACTCCTTAGAATTATTGCATGATGTCATTCTCATTAAATAATCTGTGCCATTCAGAAGTGTTCTTATTCTTCAGGTAGTTCTGAAGAGTCATTTTATCTTAATCTTTATTTTTAGTACTCTGCTTACCAAATCCTCCTCTCAGCTATTGTTTTTGGATGTTTTTCCTCCACTACAAATGTGTTCCTCCTTTTATTCTGCTCATCAAAGTTCTAGAACAAAGCTCAGACTATATGACAATTTTTCTGTGCTGGCATAAATGACCATGCCAAATTAGAGTTGGTTCCTCCTCCTCCTCCTCCTCCTCCTCCTCCTCCTCCTCCTCCTCCTCCCCCTCCTCCTCCCCCTCCCGCTCCTCCTCTTCCTCTCCATTTCCTGCTCACAGTGATTGTTATCCATATTAATCAATTGTCACTCATCAGTTTACATCCTATATCATCACTCTATTTCTATGTGCACAGATTTTTTTTCTTCCCTGATAAGGGGAGAGAGCAGATAAAGCTTCACTTCTTCTACCAGTGAGCACAGAAAGTCACCCAGTATATAGGGGGTCTCAACTGATCATGCATAGAAGAACACTATGGATATGACACTATCATCACACCAAAGACAAAAACATATTCTTTAAGATAATATGTAATGTGAAAAGCCACTTGTTTACTTCAATCCCTGCATGTTTTGGTTAGCATATTTAAGCAATAATTTTTAAATTTTCCATTTTGATTACTGAAGAAGGGAGCTTTCATGTCAACTGCTTACCCTACCTTCAAACCTGCATGAAGCCTGCATTTTTAATCAAGAGCAAGTGCTAATTCACATCCCAGTCTTCAATGCCCATCTAAATTCACAATTTGATTTATGAATTTGTGATTCGTGAATTCAAGATTTGAATTATCTAATGTGTGGCTAACCCAAGCACTCTATGAAATCAACTTTCAAGAAAAGTACAACCAAGGGAGCCTTTATCAACAGATGCAGTCTGTGCATCTCAAAAACAAAATAGATATAAATAAGCTCATTCCAGAATGTCTTTCTGCTTGAACTGAAAGTGTTCCAATATAGAGGCTTCAGAATACTTGTGAAATGAGTGCCATTAAATAGTCAATCTTTAAACTGGGGTGGGGGGCATGCCAAGCAGCAGTGAGCTTCACTCTGCCCCTTGCCTTCATTTTCTAGCCCGTGGATCCCAGAAGTCTGTTGTCACCAAAGACAACCAAGTAGGAACTTTTCCCAGACCCCTTGCCCACTACGTCCCAGTAGGGAACATCTGGCATCAGTAAAATGCAACCTGTTCACGGTGTTCCATTTTCTGACCCACAACCCTGTCTGCTTTCCTGGAGGCCATTCTGGTATCAGGGATGCCAGGACATGCTTGGTATTAGGGACCTCAGAAGCTAGGTTAGCACCCAAAACCCCAGAGGTCATGCAGGCTACAAAAATACAAGGATTGACACCGTACTAGACCTGAAGACTTTCTAGTTATCAGAACTTAGGGCTACTCAAGCCAGAATATAGTACAGAAAAAAAAAACAAGGGAAAGAAAGAAAAAAAACACCCATCCAACAAAGATAATTCAGAAATCAACATCTAAAACTATAATAACCACAAAACCAGATGACAAAAGGTAGGGAAATATGGTACCACCAAAGCCCAGCTGTCCTACTACAGCAAGCATTAACACAGCTGAAGCACAAACTAAGTACCTTCATAGAAAAATTAGTAAAATCTCATACTATTGATTTTAAAGAACACCTGAAAACTCTAGAACAAAAGGAAGCAAACACAACCAAGAGGAATAAATGGCAGGAAATAATCTCAAGGCTGAAAATAATAAAGTAGAAACAAATAAAACAATAGAAAAAAAAACAAATGGAACAGTGTTGGTTGTTTGAAAAAGTCAACAAGATAGACAAACACTTAGCAAAACTAACTAAAAGGCAGTGAGAATATACAAATTAACAAAATCAAAATGAAAAGGAGCACATAACAACAGACTCTGAGGGGATCCAAAGAGTCATTAGGTCTTACATCAAAAACCTATACTCCACTAAATTGGAAAATCTAAATGAAATGAACAATTTTCTTGATAGATACCATTTAGAGGCTAAATCAAGCTAAATCAAAATTAGGTAAACAATATAAATAGACCTATAATCACTAAGGAAATAGAAGCAATCATTAAAAATCACCTAACCAAAAATCCCCAGGGGCTGATGGTTTTAGTTCAGAAGTTCTAGTGAGAGCAATAAGACAACTAAAGGAGATCAAGGGGATAGAAGTTGAAAAGAAAGAAGTCAAAGTATTACTATTCACAGATGATATGATAGTATATATAAGTGATCCAAAATTCTACCAGGGAATTTGTACAGCTAATAGCCAACTTCTACAAGGTGGCTTGATACAAAATTGACTTAAAAAAAATTTAGTATCCCTCTTTTCTACAAAGGATGTTTGGGCTGAGAAAAAATCAGCGAAACAACACCCTTCACAATAGCCACAAATAATATAAACTATCTTAGTGTAACTCTAATCAAGCAAGTAGGTCCAAATGACAAGAACTTCAAGTCTCTGAAGAAAGAAATTGAAAAAGATATCAGAAGATGGAAAGATCTCCAATGCTCATGGATTATTAAAATTAACAGAGTAAAATTAACAGAGTAAAAATGGACAACCTTCCAAAAGCTGTCTACAGATTCAATGCAATCACCATCAAAATTCTAACATGATTCTTTACAGATTGAAAAAAATTACACAACTCTATATGGAAAAAAAACAAAATATTTAAATCAATCCTGAATATAAGAACTTCTGAAGGTATTACCATCCTTGACTTCAAGCTGTACTACAGAGAAACCACATAGTACTGGCATAAAAACAGATAGATTGATCAATGAAATCTAACTGAGGACCCAGAAGTAAACCCACACACCTATGGACACTTGATTTTTGACAAAGAAGTCATAACTATACTATGGGGAGGAAAGCATCTTTAACAAATGGTGCAGATCTAACTGGATGTCTGCATGTAGAAGAATGCAAATAGATCGATATTTATCACCCTGCACAAAACTCAAGTCCAATGGATCAAAACATCAACATAAACCCAGATACAGTAAATCTGATAAAAGAACAAGTGGAAAATAGCCTTGAACACATTGACACAGAAGACAGCTTCCTCAACAGAACACTAATATCTCAGGCACTGAGATCAACAATTAATAAGTGGAAGCTTGTGAAATTTGAAAAGCTTCTGTAAGATAAAAGATATCATTAATAAGACAAAACATCAGCCTACAGATTGGAAAAGATCTTCACCAACACCACATGTGACAGAGGGCTGACATCCAAATATATAAAGAACTCAAGAAACAAGATATCAACAAACCAAATAACCCAATTAAAAATGGAGTACAGATCTACACAGAATTCTTGACAGTGGGATATCTATTATGGAGAAGCACTTAAAGAAATGTTCAACATCCTTAGTCATCAAGGAAATGCAAATTAAAACAACTCTGAGATTCCATCTTACACCCATCACAATGGCTAAGATAAAAAACTTAACAATACATGCTGGTGAGGATGTGGAGCAAGGGGAACACTGCTCCATTGCTGGTGTGAGTGCAAACTTGTATGTCTACTTTGGAAATCGATTTGGTGGTTTCCCAGAAAATTTGGAATAGTTGTACCTCAAGACCCAGCAATACCACTCCTGGGCATATACTAAAAACATATTCTACCATACCAACAGGGCACTTGATCAACTGTGTCCACGGCAGCTTTATTCATAATAGCCAGAAACTGGAAACAACCTAGATATCTTTTAACTGAAGAATGAATAAAGACAATATGGTTCATTTACACAATGATATACTACTTGGGCATGAAAAACAACAACATCGATTAGACCGTTGCGCAGGGTGCTGGTAGTTGTCGTTCTGGACCTTCGCTGCCGCTTCTGCACCGTGAACCAAGGTATCTTAGCAGCCAGATCTCGCTCCTGTTACAGCAGCTCTTGTCTAGTCGTCGCAACTCCGCCACCATGTTTGAGGCACGTCTGATCCAGGGCTCCATCCTGAAGAAGGTGCTGGAGGCTCTCAAAGATCTCATCAATGAGGCCTGCTGGGACATCAGCTCGGGCGGCGTGAACCTACAGAGCATGGACTCGTCTCACGTCTCTCTGGTGAGGCTTACTCTGCGCTCCGAAGGCTTCGACACATACCGCTGCGATCGCAACCTGGCCATGGGCGTGAACCTCACCAGCATGTCCAAAATTCTAAAATGTGCTGGTAATGAAGACATCATTACATTAAGGGCTGAAGATAATGCTGACACCTTAGCGCTAGTATTTGAAGCACCAAATCAAGAGAAAGTTTCAGACTATGAAATGAAGTTAATGGACTTAGATGTGGAGCAACTTGGAATCCCAGAACAAGAGTACAGCTGTGTAGTAAAGATGCCATCTGGTGAATTTGCCCGTATATGCCGAGACCTTAGCCATATTGGAGATGCTGTTGTGATATCCTGCGCAAAGGATGGGGTGAAGTTTTCTGCCAGTGGAGAGCTTGACAATGGAAACATTAAGTTGTCACAAACGAGTAATGTTGATAAAGAAGAGGAAGCGGTAACCATAGAGATGAATGAACCAGTTCAGCTAACTTTTGCTCTGAGGTACCTGAACTTTTTCACAAAAGCCACTCCACTGTCTCCAACAGTAACACTCAGTATGTCTGCAGATGTACCTCTTGTTGTAGAGTATAAAATTGCCGACATGGGACACTTGAAGTATTATTTGGCTCCTAAGATTGAAGATGAAGAAGGATCTTAGGCATTGCTAAAAATTGAGAAAACTAAACCTTTGAAGATTGCTTCTGAGATGCCAGCCTGTTCTAAAGTTTTTTCTGTCACCAAGTTTGTATGCCTGAGTATTAAATATAAAAATATGTAGATATCTTCTGTAAATAACCTACTTTTTTTCCTCTCCATTCTCCACGACTTGCTTAAAGAATAAGCTCCAAAGTAAAAACTGGTTTTGTTAACGTAAATGTTTCTGCCTTACAAATACTGGTGGTTGTCATCAATGATCTTGACTCTAAATGCAGTTTTAAGAAATATTTTTCAATTTAAATAAAGTTAACTGAATTTGAAAAAAAAAACAACGACATCATGAAATTTTCAGGCAAGTTTATGGAACTAGAAAAGATTATTCTAATTGAGGTAACCTAGACACAGAAAGGTAAATATGAGTATGTGTTCACTTATAAGTGGATATTATTAATCATAAAGTAAAGGATAACCATGCAACAAACTATAGACTCAAAGAAGCTAAGTGACAAAGTGGGTAGAAGGCAGAATTCTTTTTTTTTTTAAATCAAATCGTAATTTTTACTTATTCACACAGGGGTTATAAACACAAAAAGGCAGGATGTGGGGAAGGGGATGACACTGGAGTGTGGGTGTTCAGAGGGGAATACAGATATCTTTCAGAACAGGGTATCAGCTGAGTGAAGGTTCAGGGGACAGGTCACTATGACTCTGCCTATGATTCACTTGTCCTTATCTAAGTTGGTATTATCCGCCAAGGCTACCTATTTACAAGGTCTATGATTACTCAGGCTGGTAAATTTCCACAAAAGCTGTGTATGCAGGTTTCTTGAATCTCACTAAGAAATGAAATACATTAAACATTGGGGGTGCATAAAAGGATGAGGTTGAGGTAGGACAGAAGGAGACAGTACTGGAAGAGACAACTGGATTAGGGGAAACGGCCCCTCTGGGATGAACTAGAAACCTAGGACAATGGAAACCTCTAGGATTCTGAGGGTGATCTTAGCTAATACTCCTAATATTCTAGCTAATAGCTATAAATGGGAGATATGGAACCTGAAACAGCCACCTCACATAACCCGGCAAAACTTCCAATGGAGGGATTGGGACACTAACCCATCCACAAAAACCTTTGACCCATAATTTGTCCTTGTTTCAAGATGTGCAGGGGTGAGAATGGTGCACAAATTGAGGGAAAGGGCCAACCAATGACTGACCCAACATGAGATAATTGCCACAGAGGAGCCCTGACACTATAAATGATATCATGCTATACTTGCAGACAGGTACCTACCATAATTGTCATCTGAGAGGTTTTACCCAGAAACTGATGAAAACTGATGCAAAGACTCATGATCAAACACTAAGTGGAACTTGGAGAATCCTGTGGAAGAGGGGGAGAGAGGACTGAAGGAGCCAGAGGGGTCAAAAATACCACAAAAACCTTCAGAATTAACTAATCTGAGCCCATAGAGACTTTTAGAGACTGAACTGCCAACCAGAGAGCATGCATGGAACAGACATTGGCCCTCTGAATGTATATAACAGTTGTACAGCTTGGTCTTCATGTGGAACTCCTAAAGCAGGAGCAGGGTCTATCTCTGACTATATTGCCTGCCTTTGGATCCCTTTCGCCTAAGTGGGCTGCCTTGTCAAGCCTCAATAGATAAAGACATAGCTAGTCTTACTGCAACTTGATATGCCAAGGATAGTTTATATATATAGGAGGCTTCACCTTTTTAGGTGAGGGGGGACTAGGAGGAGAAGAGGGAAGAGAAGCTGTGATTAGAATGAAAAATAAACAAATAACTTAATCAATAAAAAAAAACCTCTCGTAGATTTGGTAATACAAGTTTTCCCTAGCATATAAACTCATCCAATTCTCTTTCTCTGTGGTAGTTCTCTCATCTATAAAATGGAAATTCAATGAGTTGTTTCTATATGTGTAAGCAGATAGTACACACACCAGTTAGGTATGCTATAATTATGAATGCTATATTTTTATATACTTTTCTTGTGGAGCATTTGGGAAGTCAGGCATCACACGGGTGTGCTTTAAGAAACCACTGTTGCCTAGACGGTATTTTTGTTTCCACCTAAATCCAATTCTATATTCTAAGATCAGTATAATGCCAGACCTTCCTGGGTAAGTTAGTAAAAAATATTTTTGGTAAACTCAAGAAAATTAACTCTACAGTATCCCTAATGTCTAGGATCCTAAGTAGGACTTCACAAAACTTTCTCAAGGAAACAGGGAGCTGCCGAGATGTGTTAATCATGATAATGTGCTGTAAAGTCAAAGACTTAGCATCAGGAGATCACCAGGCACCTTGTATGCTACAGTAACCTGTCTGCTATGGTTGTAACTGAAACTGTCAAGTATAGTGTCAAGGAAGGAGGCTATGTTCTCAAGTTCCATCTCTACACAACACTTGCTGTAGTAAGTGGGCAATTTCACCCCAAATACTTCCTGGTCCCATTCGAGGTTCTTGTCTCTCTGAAGAACCCAGGATAGTGCAAAATCAATACCAAAGAAGAACAGACTAAATGTTAGCTACCCTTTGGTTTGGTTTGGTTTGGTTTGGTTTGGTTTGGTTTGGTTTGGTTTGGTTTGGTTTGGTTGTTTGGTTTGGTTTGGTTGTTTTTGGTTTTTGAGGGTTTTTTTGGTTTTTGGGTTTTTTTTTGGTTTTTGGTTTTGGGTTTTGGGTTTGGGTTTTTGGTTTTTAGTTTTTGGTTTTGGGTTTTTGGTTGTTTTGGGTTTTGGGTTTTTGGTTTTTGGTTTTTGGTTGTTTTTGGTGTTTTTGGTTTTTGGTTTTTGGTTTTTGGTTTTTTGAGATGTGGTTTCTCTGTACAGCCCTTGCTGTCCTGGAACTCACTCTGTAGACCAATCTGAGATCTACTTGCCTCTGCTTCCTAAGTGCTAAAATTAAAGGCATGCATCACCACTGCAGAGCACTTGGAAGACAAAAGGAGGAGGATCTCTGAATTCGAAGTCAGCCTGGTCTACAGAGTGAGTTCCAGGATAGCCAGGACTATACAGAGAAACCCTATCTTGAACCCTTACAACATCCCCCTTCGAAGTTTGCAATCATAACTGAATAGATGCTTTGGCATTCTGTGTCATTAAATGCATCAGACAAGATCATCTATTGGAAGAAGAACCAGTTTTTAACCACTATAAGAAATGCATTTAAAGATTGGCTTGCTGTTATAAGACCTTTTTTTTTTTTCTGATTTCATCTGTGTTGTATATCAATAGTATTTTTAAGGAAGAAAAGCCATCTAATTTTCTGGCATTCTATTTCTCTTCATAATACTTATTTTATTGGAGTTTATGTTCCTCAATTTTTCTTGTTGTCATATGTGTACATGCGTGCCTGCATATGTATGCTACAGAGGACTGAACCTAGGTGTCACACATGGCAGGTAAATATTCTATCAAATGCTGTCTTCCAGCCTCCTTTTACTTTGAGACAGGACTTAACTAAGTTAGCAAGAGTGACCTTGAAATTGCTCCATAGCCCAGTCAGGCACAGGATTTGTGATCCTCCTGCCTCAGCTATCTAAGTAGCTAGGGTTACAGACCCATGCTACCAGGTCTTTCAGTTTTCAAGGATTTTCATATTACTGCCAAAAAGATTTCCCCAAAATAAGGAAAATAATAGAAAACAAAATGAAAATAATTAAAAATACTTAGAATTAACATCATTTTCAATACTTTTTAAAAAGAATTTCCTATGAGTTCACTGTACTTACATCATTTCAACTTCTCTCTCTTCTCCGTCCAATTCCTCCCTCCCAGTAACACCTTTTTAGATTCTTGACCTCTTCTTCTATAATTGCTATTGTTCCATATATATCCACACATACATATATCCTACTGCTTATGAAGTCATGCTTAAAAGGGGTCACCTCTCCCATGAACTCCAAACTAGCTCCTGTGTTCCCTTTCTTCTTCTAGGAATTAAAAATAAGAACATGGCAAATTCTTGATTGATTTAAAACATTAAAATATCATTCAAAAAAATGAAACCACATCTAGTTTAATTTGAAGAAACCCTGAAAGAGAAGGATTATTTAAAAAGCAAACAAACAAAATATTAGAAGTAGTTCTATGCATGAATAAAGGAGTCATTCTCATGAGAAGTGTCAATTAGGGGAATCCCTGTTTCTTTTCAGCACTTCTATAAAGAATATTGGAACTTGAAGTTAAATTTTATTGTCCATAACTTCTTGTAAGCAGCTTTATCTGATTATATAGCTGCATAATCACAATATTTACTCACTCTGAGTGCCAGAGGCCCAGTCATCTGAGTTTAAAATCCAATGGATCACAACAATCAACCTAGTTAAGAATTCAATAAATCTTGATAATCAACCATAACCACAGGTCAATTGTAGATATGTTTAATCCTCTAATAAGATCTCTTATGCTTGTTTAGAGTTAACCTCTTAACCTCTCTTATCTCAAGCAGTCCTCAAGCTACTTTCTGTTCCTATAAATGGAATCAAATACAATGAAGTCTTACATCTGGCTGCTGTCACTCTGCTTGTTTTGTGTGTCTGTGTATGTGTCTGTGGCGCATGTCTACTATATGCCCACATGTGTCTGCAGATACACACAGCTGCATTTGCAGATGCAAGGGGCAGAAGATGATATTGTACTCTATTCTTCATCATTTTCTGCCTTATTTTTCAAGACAAGGTCTCTCTCTAAACTTGGGGATGGTTTGGTAATGATCCTCTCATCCCTGACTCTCATATCACTAGGATCATAAGTACACATTCAGTCACATCAATTTTTATGTGAGTGCCAGGATCCAAACTCAGGTTCCATGCTTTCACAAGTGTTCTTACCAACTTTAGGCATGTATGACTCCCTCATGTTGTTTTGAAGCTCATACATGAAGTAGCTTGTGGGCAATTCATTCATTTTTGTTGCTATATGTTATTCCACTGTATGAATATCCTATTTGTCTACCCACTTACAAATTGATAAATACTTAGGTTGTTTACAGTTTCTGATACCAGGACTACTGCTGCTATAAACATTCACTCACAAGACTGTAGACCAAATGTTTTTATTTTTCCCAGGTACAGGGCCATGTACTTGTTAGGTTTTACTTTTTGGGAAACTGCCAACCCATTTTCCAAGGGAGCTGCATCCTCCTTTATTCCTGCTTCACCTCTTATAAAACATCCGTCATTCTCTGTCTTGTTTGTCAGGAACACTCCAATGAGTGTGAAATGAGACCTCATTATGGTTTGCATTTGTGTCTCCATGACAACCAATGATGTCAGGAAGCTCTCTCTCACTGTTGTGGAGTTTCAACTCCTTCCTTTACAAACTGGAAGAGAAACAGCTAAGAAGTAATTTGAACACTCTAAGTGATTTAAACATCTAAGAAGACAGCTAAAAAAATTAGTCTATCACAATTCTGAAGTTTAATCACAAACATCAAATGTAGCCAATGCTTCTGCTTCCATAGGAAGCAAAAATTGTCAAGGTTGTATACCCCTCCCCAGTATACTAAACCTCCTGTAAGAAGAAAGTAACACATGTATCTGTCAACACACTTTAAATAATTTTCATTAACAATCTTTATTGGATATTGTGAATATATGAAGGAATAAATAAAGGAATGGCTAGAGTAATGTGAATATATGAATGTTGATAAATGTTAAAAGCATATGTACCTAAAGAAAAATCAGTGACACTGGAAAGATCTTACATAAAGCAGCATGTGGAATTCTACCAATTCCCTTCCATCCACAGGTGAAAAGAGTCATTTCCTCTTGTTCTAAAACTGAATGAATGACCACTCCTGTTTCTCAAGTGAAATCTTCTGTAGTGCATCTTTCTGTCTCATCAACACTGTCTTTCCTGCCACCATTTTCCTCCCATTTGTTGTCATTGGTGAAGACCAGCAGTCACCCCTTCCATTATAACCTCCTCTGCCCAGCCTGTCTTCTCCAACACAGTCCAACTTACTTTGTCTGTACAGGCTCCATCACATATCAAGTGGGACATATATAGCAGGTAAGAATGTAGGAATAACAGGTTGTCCAGACCCAGAGGAAAGGTTTCCTTGTGGGCTCAAATCATCAACTTATCCAGTTAACTTACTTCAGACTTCATGCATGTAATCCTGGCCTTTAAAAGTCTTCATGAGTCTAGGGTGAGGTACAGAGGGTAATTCAAGAGGAACCACAAATGTAATCAATTGCCTGTTGCTTGAGTGGAAAATGTAAGTACCTTCTAGCATCCCACAATCATGTTCCCTCTCTCAGAGTCACTTATGCCACTGAGTGTGTCCTCTCCATTTTTTTTATTATCCCTTTAGAGCCACTACTAGGATGAAAAGTAAAAACTAGGAGCCATCCATACTGAGAGTACAGTAATTTTGGACGTTGGTAAACTGAGGCACAAACGTCGTAGGAATCCTGCTGGTCCCTAGAGCAAATTCTGTTCTTGAACAAGGCAATTCAGACTCAATGATGACTCACTCGCCTGTTCACAGGAGCTTTCACAAATATTCAAATGGATTAATGCATCACCTCCCACTTGGCATAAGTTTACAATTTGTTAAGAGCAATTGCAAATTAAATTGTGACAGCAGATCTGTCTGCGTGAAATACCATGCACTTTCCAACTTCTGGAAAGTGTAATGCTTCAGACAGGCCAGTGTAAATACTGCATAAAGCCACAGCATGCTTCTGGCTTATTCAAATTCAGTGAATGTATTGTGTAAGTGGTTTAAGAATGACCTCCAAGTCCTTTTGACAGTGCATCTGATAAGCTTTGGATGCTATGAGATACAATTTCATACTTGCCATAGTCAGTGATTGTTTTTCATCTCAAAAACGACCTATGGATTCTGTGAAATATCAGGAGACACAAACTTAGTGGAAATTTCACTACTTCTTGTTATGCAGACCTTGTAGTGGTACAATTATATACATAGGCACATTTAAGTACCATATAAACTTGAGGCACAGTTCTATATTTTGTAGACATTCCAGATGGCAAAACACCTAAAAAAAAAAATCTTAAATTTTAACCATGGCATAAACAGTTTTTGCCAGTATTCCAGAACCCCACGCATTTTATTAGCATATGCCTCCCTGTCATATTTTAACAGCCCCTAATAATAACCAAAACACATAGCATATAAATAGCATTGATAAGCTGAGCCAAAGAATAAAGTGGAGAGATGTTGTGGCGTGGGTGTGATCCAGGAGCAATGAAAACACACTCTCTGTGATCTTGACAATTCCCCTTCTATCTCTGAGCCACTACTTCCAATCTTTAACAGAAGTGCCATGTTCAAGCCTTCCTAAAATCAGATGTAATGTATAAGGCCTGTATAAAGATGGTTTATTTACAAGATGGTCCCAGCTGGGCCGTGGTGTGTGAGTTTTTAATCCCAGCTTTCAGAAGGCAGAAGCAAGCAGATGTCTGAGTTTGAGGTAAGCCTGGTCTATAGGGCAAGTTGCAGGACAACCAGGGTTACACAAAGAAACCCTGTCTTGAATGAAAGAAAGAAAGAGAGAAAGAAAGAAAGAAAGAAAGAAAGAAAGAAAGAAAGAAAGAAAGAAAGAAAGAAAGAAAG
>NW_021604657.1:4641931-4645392 GCF_004785775.1 Grammomys surdaster
AAGGAAGGAAGGAAGGAAGGAAGGAAGGAAGGAAGGAAGGAAGGAAGCAACAGTCCCAGAGAGCAGAAGTAAAGAGCAAGAGGAACCATGTGGTAAAAGGGAAGAACCTGCTAAAAGAAGGACATGGGTGCTAATGAGTTGGCCAGTGCTTAGAATAACTAATGTTTATCATCTTCTGAGAAGCCCTGGGAAATGTGCTTCAGAGTAGTCCATCGGGGGAGAAAAGGAAGGAGCACTAATGACCTTCATAGTCAAGCAGGGTGCCAGGTGTGCTAAAGTCCCCACACTTAGATTTGTAGTACAAAAGCACACAGGTCTATGGGCATCTACCCTAAGATGTCAGTGATGCCCTGGATCATGAAGGCAGAAAGCTCAGTGCTACTGGTTGTCCTAAAAGAAGGCAGGACAATTTTGCACAGAGGCGCAGCATCAGCAACAAGAGCAAAGGGATGCCTGGTGAAGTTGAACCAGTTCCCAGCAGGATCATAATACAAGACATGCTCCCACATCTTGCCCCCCTTAATACTGTTCAATAATTCCTATGACTGCCATCCAATTACTTTTTCATGCATGGGTTTCCTGTGTTGTTTAACTGTGCTACGCCGCAGCCTTTTGAGTCAAAGTCAAACTGTTATCTCCATTCCAGAGATGAAGAAGTGAAGGGTATAAAGAGACACTAAAGATCACATTTAGGTCCTTGGGTTTACAAGGCAAACACTTTTCCATCTGGGCCACCTCCCCACCCCAAACCATAGTCTTGGGGAATCCAATGTGAGAACTATAAGATATTTGTTAAATGTGTACAGAACCAAACCCTTACTGTCTTCCCTAACCCTTGTTACAAGAGTCTGTGACTATATTTTCAACACTCTGACAATTCTGATGTGTGCAACTGAGCTTAAAAATGAATGCGGGGAACAGCATTTGGGTTGTAATTAAATAGATAAGTAAATAAATAAATGAATAAGACTTCTCTGATGATTTCTAAGAAGCCTTGTGCTACTCAGGCCTAGTAAAGGCTATAACTACTCATGGACTACTGACCAATTCTATCCAAAAAGTTCCCTTTCCCAATAAATAAAAAGATACTAGATCTAAATGTCCTGCTCCATTTATACACTGTTGCCTTCATAAAGTCCAAAGAATAATGTAATTTCATTGATAACTCGAAATACTATGGGTAAGCAGTATTTTACAAATGAATTCAACTATTATCTACAAAGCTCTGTGGAATATAACTTAATGACTTAAAAATATCAACTTTTTGTTCCTCTAATATTGTTTTTATTGGATATTTTATTTATTTACATTTCAGATGTCATCCCCTTTCCCCATTTCCCCTCCCTAGAACCCCCCATCTCAACCCTCCTACTTTTTGCTTTATACCATTTTAATTAAACACAAGTATTAAGGTCAGTTCTAGGTTAAGGGACTAGCAATACAATAGATGTCAAGGAACAAGCAAGACAATAAACACAAATAGTCAAAGAACAAACAAGGCAATAAACAAAATTCTGTGTACACTACCATGATCACTGTTTCTAAGGGCTTTTCAGGATTACCAAAATATCTGAGCAAACTTCCCTGTCCTAGCCCAAAGTCATTTTCATGTCTGAAGCCTACGTCCTTGTTCTAGCCTAAAATTTATAATGTTGTTTATATTAAGGCCTAGGTGAAATGTTAGGGCCTAGGTAACTGTTACCTGGCTAGCCTACCATTTTATGATGTTACTAATATTATAAGGAAACTTTCTCATATGTTGTTTCTGCTGTTACTAGGAAACTTTCTGATGCCCAAGTTGATTATATATTCTGTTATATTCTGTGCCCTTAAAAGCCAATCATGATAGAAGTCAGTTAGAATTGCTTTGTATAGTTAAGAACAATAAGCTTGGACCCAAACCAACCACCCAGCAGCACTTTCTGCACCTGTGTACAATCTTTGATGGTATAAGGTGCCCCTGAGATAGATCCCAACATAAGAGAGAGACACATGCACCAATATGAGAAACTATTTGGAATATGACTTCCATTTTGAGTAGAGGTTGAGTAAAATTTAAGTACTCAAGACTTCCCTGGGAACTGACATCCTACTTGGCAGAGACATGTACATGGGTAACTGACATACTGATGGACAAGTTAAGACATGAATGTTAGACAAGTTCCATCCTGGTTGACAAGTTAAGACATGAATGTTAGACAAATCAAGCCCCATGCCACAGTTGAATACTCCAACCAATGGGAGTGAGATAAGTGTACAACAAATACATGTTCCTAAGAAAATGCCCTATCCCTAAGTCTTGATTGGTGGAATAACTTGGGACAATGTTTGTGGATTTTCGGTTTTAAAAGCCCTGTAGGATCTTAAATCAATGACATAGTTTAGACAGACATGGGCTTGATTGATCAGTCTTGGGAGTTAGAGTTCGATAAACCATCCCTATTTGACAGAGATTGGTGTTTGGGTGGTTTGGGTGGTGATTCCCAGGCCCCAGACAGTTTAACTAAATTAGGACATACTAAACTTTTCTTTGCTATTTTTTTTCCCAGCAGCATTGGCTAGGAGGCTAGGAGGCAGGTTAAAAACTATCTATAGCAACAATTTATTGATTTTCAGGCTTCAAATATGATTAATTAAAACTGAAAAAGCAAAATCCAAGTGCCACACTTGGGGAGGAGGACTTAACACATAAGACAGAATGAGTTCTGAGTTAGTATAGCAGAATAAGACCAAAAATTAAAAATAATAAAACTAAGCAAGAATCAACATAGGATGCTTAAGGGATGTCTCCACTAGTAAGGTGCTTGCTGCTGAAGCATGGAGAACTGAATTTGTATCCCAGCACTCTCATAAAAAACTGGATACAACAGCTCATAACTGTAATCCAAGTGCTGGATAGAGAGAGACAGACATATCCCTAGAGCTCACTGGCCAGCCAGTCTTGTGAAATCAGTTCAGTGAGAGATGGTGCCCCAAGAAAAGAAAAGAAAAGAAAAGAAAAGAAAAGAAAAGAAAGGAAAGGAAAGGAAAGGAAAGGAAAGGAAAGGAAAGGAAAGGAAAGGAAAGGAAAGGAAAGGAAAGGGGAAATGAAAGGGATGGGAATGAAAGGGATGGGTAGGGAAAGGGAAAAAGGGAAAAGGAAAAAGGGGAAGAAAAAGGGAAAGGGAAAGGGGGGAGAGGGAAAGGGGAAAGAGAAAAGGGGAAATGGAAAAAGGGAAAAAGGGGAAAGGGGAAAGGGAAAAGGGAAAGGGAAAAGGAGAAAGGAAAAAGGGGAAAGGGAAAAGGGAAAAGGGGAAAGGAAAAAGGGGAAAAGGGGAAAGGGGAAAGGGGAAAGGGAAAGTGGGAAAGGGAAAAAAGGAAAGGGAAGGGAAGGGAAGGGAAGGGAAGGGAAGGGAAGGGAAGGGAAGGGAAGGGAAGGAAAGGAAAGGAAAGGAAAGGAAAGGAAAGGAAAGGAAAGGAAA
>NW_021604657.1:4645402-4665305 GCF_004785775.1 Grammomys surdaster
AGGAAAGGAAAGGAAAGGAAAGGAAAGGAAAGGAAAGGAAAGGAAAGACGGAGAGCAATTCAGATACAGATACATCAACCCCTGGTTTCTACATGCACTGACACACACATACACAACTGTGCATATACACATAAAAGAACATGTTGACTATTTTTTAAAGGCAAGACCAAAATTTGAAAACAAGATGAGAGATTTAAGAATTATGATATAGTCTTTCTTCTATATTCAGCAATAACCAGGCACTCAAATACTGGGTCAAATTTGAGGTACTAAAATTTAAAAACATATGTGAAAAGTTAAAAAGAACATTAAAAGCAAAGCCTGAATGTCAACACTAATGACTCTTGTTTTTAAATCATTTTAAAGAGTGAAAAAGAAAATGCTGAATCTGTTTCATAAATCATCATGTAGAGGTATTAAAGGAAAAAAATCTGTTCAGTGTGATATTACTGTGGTATGCCCACTAAGACACCACATCTGGATTACTATTTAACTATAAATGCAATAATAATTTGTAGAATGTTTGCTTACCTCAGATACTTTCAAAATAAAGGTTCAGACAAAGTTCACATAATGCAATAAGAATTACATATAATTTCTTTTCTACTTTACATTTACATAAGACTATTTATGATGTAGAATAAAGATGTGACAGAGGAAAGAAAGCTAAATTCCATTAGCATTTTCCACAGTGCTAGGAGAGGGATGATACCAGCATTGCTAAGCCCACCCACACCATATTCAACAATTCCTACACAGTTCTAGCTCTATTACTGTACTCTGTAATTCGCAATGTCAAAGCAAACAAACAGAATGGTTTCCTCCTAAAAGTGTTAAGCCTATACTATTAATTATATAAATTAGCATGTAGTTAATATAAAAGTAACATGTGTCATAAATCTGCTCTCACTAGAATTCTACATCCTAAATTTACAATTCATTCATCAGTAAATACTTCCATGTCACTGGTTTTTGTATAGGAGGTTGTAACAGTCACAGCAGTCACAAATTCCTGCCTTCTTACAATGCACATGCCAATGAGAAAAGTTAGGTACCAAAGATGATGAGTAAGTGAAATACTCCCAATAAAGCAAGTTCTTGGAAAGACATAAACAAAGAAACAGTCATAAGGTCCCAAGCCTAGTTTGCCTCTGTTCCTGTGATGACCACCATGACCAAAAGGAACTTGAGGAAAAAAGACTTTCTTTGGCTCAGGTTATAGTCCATCATAGAGGGAAGCCAAGGCAGGAACTGAAGTAGAGACCAGGTAAGAATACAGCTTACTGGCTTGTTTCACATGGCTTGCACATACATCTTTCTTATGAACTGAGTCATCCAACATCAACCATTCATCAAGAAAATGTCCCCATAGTCATTCCACGGGCCAATCTGTTGGAAGCAATTTCTCCACTGAGATTCTCTTTACAGTTGTGTCTAGGTTTATATCAAGTTGACAAAACTATGTCAGTGTCACTGCAAGAATCCAGGGAGAAGACACTGGCAGTATGGGTGACAAGGTTGGGGTGGTTAGTGAGGCTTGGAAAGCTGTGTTTGGAAGGTAGAACCATGTGATTTGTTGAAGGCTTTCTATGGGTAAGAGCATAAACAAAGACAATGATAATTTCTAGGATTCTGTGTGGGTATCCTCCAAAGGAGTCTCACTGGGAAGAAGAGGATTTTTCTGATTCCAAGGTTTGACTTCCTTTATAAGAGTATAGAAGTGTCAATTCATGACCCTTGCCAAGTGCCATGTTCAGGATAGTATATATTTTCTCCTAACTCAAAAATTAATTTATGTTTATTTTGAGTAGCTCACCTTTAGCCTGGTTTTAGACAGTGAAATTGATTTTCTGATCTACTGATTTAGCGTGTATTATAAGGAGGGTAACTGGCTTGCTACAGTTTCATTAAATGGCTGAATTAGGCCAAAGCCTGATGGACTGAGGTGATTTAAGTAATGAAGAGTCTGATAAAACAGACATTGTTCCAGGTTACCTCCAGGTGGACCAGCTGCCAAACAGCAGAGGAGAGGGTCAAAAGACAGAAAGGCAGCCCTTCTGTGAGTAGACACTGTTCCCTGGGAGTTCTGTATGTTTTCACAGCCCAAAGTTCAATGTTTGATAAAATCACACAAGGTTTAGAACATAGGAACCACTCAGCTCCTGCTTTCAGCACTTGCAGTGAAGATGTCCCATCCATCCCCAGCAGCCAAGCCCTCCAATTCCAAGAACCCGCGAGTCTTCTTTGACGTGGACATCGGCGGGGAGCGAGGTGGACAAATTGTTTTAGAATTGTTTGCAGATATTGTTCCCAAAATTGCAGAAAATTTTCGTGCATTGTGTACAGGACAAAAAGAAACTGGTGTCACAACTGGGAAACCTCTCCATTTTAAAGGATGCCCTTTCCACCGAATTATTAAGAAGTTTATGATTCAGGGTGGAAACTTCTCAAATCAGAATGGGACAGGTGGAGAAAGTATTTATGGTGAAAAATTTGAAGGTGAAAATTTTCATTATAAGCATGATCGAAAGGGTTTGCTGAGCATGGCAAATGCAGGCCCCAATACGAATGGTTCTCAGTTCTTTATCACAACAGTTCCAACTCCTCATTTGGATGGGAAACATGTGGTATTTGGTCAAGTAATAAAAGGACTCGGTGTGGCAAGGATGCTTAAAAATGTAGAAGTGAATGGTGAAAAACCTGCCAAACTCTGTGTCATTGCAGAATGTGGAGAACTGAAGGAAGGTTGATGGCTGGGGAATATTCCCCAAAGATGGCTCTGGCGACAGTCATCCAGACTTCCCCGAGGATGCGGATATAGATGTAAAAGATGTAGATAAAATTTTATTAATATCTGAAGACTTAAAAAAACATTGGAAATACTTTTTTCAAGTCTCAGAACTGGGAGATGGCTATTAAAAAATATACGAAGGTTTTAAGGTACGTGGATAGTTCAAAGGCGGCTATTGAGAAAGCAGATATACCCAGACTGCAACCTATAGCCTTAGGTTGTGTGTTGAATATTGGTGCTTGTAAATTGAAGGTGTCAAATTGGCAGGGGGCAATTGACAGTTGCCTGGAGGCTCTTGAAATGGATCCTTCGAATACTAAAGCACTATACGAGAAGCAGAAGCGCAAGGATGGCAAGATTAAAAGAATACGATCAAGCATTGGCTGATCTTAAGAAGGCACAGGAGATAACCCCAGGAGATAAAGCTATCCAGGCAGAATTGTTTAAAGTCAAGCAAATGATAAAGGCACAGAAAGATAAAGAGAAGGCTGTGCATGCAAAAAATGTTTGCTTAATAAGGATTAAACTCTCTTTAACTATTAAACATTTATTATAAAAAGGACAATGTATATTACTGTCCACACGATCCCTGATCCTTGATCTTTGTCATTGTTTACATAGCAGTGCTGACATAGGTTCCTTCTTAATAAAGTGTTGGGAAATACAGTGAAGCTCACTAAAAAAAAAGAACATAGGAACCAGGAACCTCTTTTCCTTAATCTATAAGGAAGGACACTATCAGTATCCAAAGCACACTCTTTACTGGTTTAAATAATTTCTACTGTATTCTAGATCTACACTTTTACACTGTAGTAATAAGAAAAGTAAATCTGGGTGGCAAGCCTCCTCCTAGTTAGTCACTGAAGAGAGTTGGATCCATGTTATTACCCACCTCAATTAGTGTGTGATTAATAGAAGAGAATGTAATGCTTCTTAATTTAAATGTCACTAGATATCAAAGGCCTGAAATGGTCAATGAACTTATTTAGCATCATAATGTTTGAAAGCAAATTTCTGGAAAATAGAGACAATCCTAATTATATAATAACAAATTATAGTTCTTTAATAACCTTGGTATAATTTGTAGAATATATATGTATTATTTTAAAAATTCCAGCATGAGAGCTCTAAGGATAATTTTAGAACTAAAACGGTTTTCACTTTAGTTTTTTACTTCATATATAAAGCCCACTGGATCTGGTATCTGCTCTGGCCATCATATGACAGTTAATAAATCTTCCAGTTGTGTACACATAGTAATGAGGGCAAGGCAATGCTAAAAGTGTTTTCCAGACTCCAGTAAGATGATCTTTAACCACTATATGAATCAATTATTTATTAAAACTCTTAGTGACTAGAATTAATGTAATCTCTATAACAAACTCTCTATTTTTAGTTCACATATAAGGGAGTCAATCAACAGCAACCCTGAGTATCAGAAATGGATGAATAATTGGAGCCACTATCTAGACTCAGGTCACTTAGTTTGAGGGGCTGTGCTTTTTAAACTTTTTTCTTTCTTATAGAATTTCGCATATCTGTAAAATTAAATATGATCATATTTACCCCATCATTTTCTCCATCCAGTATAATCACTAGACCATTATGGTGTCCTTTGAGGGTGTTCTTATGAAAGGTGATACTTTTTTTGATAAATATTGTCATTTATAATTTTATTTATTTGTTTTTTTAAAAGCTGTTAAAAGCTTTTAAAATTGTTGACAAGGTTATATGCTGGAGAGATGGCTCAGCAGATAAGAGCACTGACTGCTCTTCCAAAGGTCCAGAGTTCAGTTCCCAACAACCACATGGTGGCTCACAACCATCTGCAATAGGATTTGATGCCCTCTTCTGTTATGTTCAAAAACAGCTATAGAAAAGTGATACTTAAAAACTAAGTAAAGGAGAAATATACAGACCTAGATTAAAGGAGGCAAAGGCTTTGTTATCAGGGCAAACTCACTTTTTTATTTTCTTTTTTTCCCAGTCTGCTTTTATACCATTTTAATTACATACAAGTATTAAGGTCAGTTCTAAGTTAAGGAACTAGCAATACAATATAGCAATGAAAATAGTAAACGAACAAGCAAGACAATAAACACAAATAGTCAAAAAACAAGTAAGAAAATAAACAAAGTTCCATGATCAGTTTCTAAGGGCTTCTCAGAATGACCAAACTATCTGAGCCTACTTCCCTGTCCTAGCCCAAAGTCATTTTCATGTCTGAAGCCTACTTGTTTTTTCTAACCTAAGACTGAGATTCCTGCCTGAAATTACTTCTTTGTTCTAGCCTAATGTCAGGTCTGAAGCCCACTTCCTTGTCCTTAGCCAATGTCAGATTTCTGCCAAGCAGCCCATTTCCTTGTCCTTGGCCAATGTCAGATTCCTGCCAAGCAGCCCCAAAAGCTCTCCACCTCTCTCCCTTTTTTTATTCCACAAACAAGACTGAGCCTGTCTTAAGTCATTCTGAAAAGGATGCCTTCTTACCTGTCGTGTAATATGCATTATCAATAGCAGTGCACTTCTGTCTTAAGTTGGTAAGGCTCTGTGCAGAATCTTGCCCATCCTTGGCTTGCCAGACTGTTAAATTAATAACTCTGTCTGAGGTCCATTTTCAGTTTCAAGCCATGTACTTTGGCTGCCAACATGTTGATGTTGTTAAAGAAAAGCTTTCACACAATGGGCAGGAATAAACGTATTCCCAAGACAAAAAGGGCTAGCATGATCAAGCTATATATGCCATTCTTGAAGCTTGACCAAAATGGAAATACTGATCTCAGGCCATGGATAATTTTATCAGCAATATCTGCAGCATCAACACTCAGCAGAGAAGCATTCTTTAAATTCATAATCTTACTATGCAAAGTTAAAACATCCCGAGAGGTGTTAAAATTATGCCAAATACACTGCAAGTGTCTTTAAATATTTTCCTAATTATAATGAATATTATTGTAAATTTTAGAAGTAACACAAATCCTATGGTATTTGGCATGACACTCAAGATGGCTCCTTACTTTTAAACTCTGAACCTACTTCCAATAATTTGAATAGGATAAAGAGCATCAATCCATTGTTCCAAACGCCTATCTAAATCCTCTTGTATACTCAACACATTAGTAACATTTTTTGCTGAATGATTAACAAAAGTAGCTGTCTTAACTTCTTGTGTCAAAGCAATTGCAGAAGCAATGGTGCTAACAATTAATGTAATTAAAGCTGTTATACCAGCAATAATCAAGCCCACTACCCTCTTGCTTCTGCTTAAAGCCTGACACGCTTCTTCCAGTACTTGCAAGCTTTTTTCAGAATACCAAGGTTCTGTGATACTCAGGGCAATAAAACAAAATCTGGTTGATAGACCCCTGTAACAGACATGCCAGGTTTCAGCACACTAAGACAATTAGAAAGTGGACAATTAATGCAATTTACATTAAATACTGTAGAAGAAACAAAAATAATTTTAACTCAACAATTTAAAGAGCCTTAACACATGTCCTAACACCTGTTTGAAATCCAGATCCTGCCCCAACATTATCTCTTCCTAACATAACATCATAGAGAACTGCAGATAACTTCCAAATATGTCTCTGAAAATTTTCAGAACCAGCCTTTCAAATGAAGACTGTTATTTCCTATATTGGATTGATTTCTAGACCAGTCTATGATTGAGTCCAAATAACTGGTCACATTTAAGAAAAATACAAGAGTCATTATAACTTCTCTTTTTGATTCTCTGTTCCACAAGTTCTAAAACTTGAGGCAAGGCAGCTTGTCCCATCTGGGATATAGGCAAGCAAAGGTGGGTCAGGAACATATGTACAATACAGCTTTCCAGTCACCATTGTCAGGGCTCTCAGCAAGCTTACAGGTCAGTATCATTCTTTGTCCTGGCATCAGCATGTCTCAGCAGTCACTCTGGCAGTCACCATGCTATTTCAGCATCCTGCATAAAAACACAAACATGCCCTCTTCCCCATATTAAATACCTGATAAGGATCATGCCATATGCCAGTAAGTGGATCCTTCCATTTCACCTAGGCATAAGTATGCCTAGTTGTAGGGTATCATAGAAACTCAGCAGAAAGTTCTTTATTGCAGGATATGTCTCAGAATCTGATAATCAATCAGTCCTCATATTCATATACCAAACTATGTCCATAAGGGTCATACATAAAAATAAGAGGAAGAAGCAGTTCTGTATTCATCCCTAACAATCATACTTTACTCTATCATAGTTCTGATGGATAAGTCTATATGCCATTCCTCTCAGTTCAGCACACCAGCTTTGTTACTTGAATTAATTTGCTATACTTGTAAAATCCCCACACCAGCCCAGCCCCCTTCTCTGCTGTCATACTGTGGTAATGAAAAGAGCTATATGATTTTAATCATGTGCATCTCACTCCCACCACAATCTCTTATCTTGCCACCTCATTTTATGTAATCTACAAATAATCCA
This sequence comes from Grammomys surdaster, assembly GCF_004785775.1. Classification (NCBI taxonomy): domain Eukaryota; kingdom Metazoa; phylum Chordata; class Mammalia; order Rodentia; family Muridae; genus Grammomys; species Grammomys surdaster. The sequence goes on from NW_021604657.1 coordinate 4,652,653, forward strand.
CTGGACAATTTACAAAGTTTATGCATAATTCTGGTTTTTAAAAAACTGAAGATAATGCTTACAATCAACATTTTGCAGATAGAAACACAGAGAATCTGCATGACTATTATAAGGTGGAGGCCTCTCTACCTCTAAAAACTCACATCTTTTCTGCAAATTTGTTTAACATTCTTTTTGGAAATACAGAGTTTGATGCAACGAAAAGCCATCGTACATTTATTTTCATCTCTTCCCTCTCTTCTACCACAAAGCCACAATGCAATCTGTTGAACATGTTCCTGAGATGGCTATTCTTAGTTGTCAACTTGACTACATCTAAAATTAACCTAGACCCAAGTGGCTGAGTACACCTGTGAGGGATTTTTCTTAATTAACACATTTGAAGTGGGAAGACCCACCCTAAATATGGATCTTTTTGAGGTGGGAAGATACACCTTAATCTGGGCCATACCTTCTGCTGGCAGCCTATATAAAGACCTAAAAAGAGGAAGCATGCTCTTTACCTGCCTACCCTTGCACTTGCTTGCAAGTTCATTCCTTCACTGACATTACAGCACACTTCTTTGGGTTCAGCAGGTACTGAAGACCAGCTGAGCCATCAAGCCTTGTGGACTGAACAACTGCTGATTCTTGCATTTCCTGATGGTAGATATAGCAAGTGTCAGACTAGCTAGATCACAGCCTGTAAGCCACTCTAATAACACACCCCTTCTCTCTATACATATGTATATGTGTGTCCATATATATGAGCATATATATACTCATTACATTATATCAGTTTTGTTCCTCTTGAGAATCATAACTAGTACAATACCTATATGTCAGAGAAAGAAGTGTATTACTTAACATTTTATATAGTACTCAAGTCAAAGCAAAGAGTTTAAAAATTAAATATTAGGTAGGAAAGATGTATGCCTAACATACTCAGTCATTATTGAAGCTTAGACACAATACATTTTTATCAGTAGACTTTTTTCTCCAAATGAGATGGGTATATTTTATTACTTTAAATGAGACAGGAATATTTTGTCATATTCCATATTTCCCAGAATTAAAGGTTTTTTTAATGACTGGGGATCTAGCAATATCACAAAAGTTAAATCAACAAATATTGATTGTCTGGAAAAATAATTTAGTTGGGAAAGTGTTTACCTAGCAAAGCAGGAGAACCTGAAATTCAATACCCACTGCCAGACTGGTAGTTGTATGCTTGTAATTTTTCTACTGAAGAGAAAGAGATAGGAGGCCTGCTGAGGCTCAGTGGCCAGCTAGCTTAGTATACTTGGTGAGCTCAGTCCAAAGAAAGAGCCTATTCCCAGTATCAAGGTAAACAGAAACTAAGAGATGACACTCAAGGTTGACTTCTGGACTCCAAATTATTATGCACATAGGTATGTACACATTTACACATGCACAAACATGCACATACTCACACTCACAATATATCAAATCTGACTATCCTGTAAGTCTGTTTAACTCATATCACTAAATACATTTATCCATTATAATCTACATTATGACTAATTCATGATAAGCTCCTTCTTAATGGTTACTAATGTTACACCAAATCCTTTCATTCTTATGAACACTAGCAGAACTGAATTTATCATTCTCATATTTCCTAATGATAATTTATGAAAGTTGTATTTTTAAGTTGTTAATAGTTCTATATAATAAAAATATAAATATCCCACTGATTTGGCAAGCTAGGCTTTTAACTTTAAAACATTAGTAATGTTATACTAAACATTAGTAATGTTATTTTTTTTAGATTTCTTTGCCCTTGTTGAATATAAGATTATAGAAAATGGTCATTACTCTTATATCTGAGTGTAATTTTTTGTTATTTACTCTTTAATGTATAATCATACTCTTAACTATAAAATCCAGCTGGACACAGAAAACAATAACAACATGTGGAAACCATGGAACTATAGTGCGAAATGCATTGATTATGGGATATTGGGAGCAAACAGGGTGGAGTGTGCTCTCCTAGACCACTTCAGGCATGGACTCATGGTTAAGGCTCACAATGATATGTTTGGCAGTTCCACTGTGCCATGGATTCCACTGACACTCATGCCTTCTTTCACCTCCCTAGTGATCACACACATACCATCCAATCACTGACTCTTGGCGTTGCAGATGAAAACCTGGGAAGCATTTGTATTTTGTCCAGCATTTTCCATGGATATAATACCATGACCTATGTATGCTTCAGGAAAACATGCTCAGCATAAAATTTCTTCTCATAGATAAAACTACCACTTATGCATTTATAAAGTACCATTATGGCATATGAAGATAACATTTTAGCATATGAATTCCAGAATAACTCTTTGATGAACAGGAACCCTTAAAAACAAATCCTTTCAAACAAGGTGTGCTGGTGCATGCCTTCAATCCCAGCACTTGGGAGGCAGAGGCAGGTGGATTTCTGAGTTAGAAGCCAGCCTGGTCTACAAAGTGAGTTCCAGGACAGCCAGGGCTACACAGAGAAACCCTGTTTCGAAAAAAAAAAAAAAGTTTTTGATGTAGGGATTCAACATCCACCTAGGATTCCAGGCTCTTGAGAGCTGAGATTACACTTTATATTCATTGTATATCTTCACTCATTATTGTACATATATGCATTTGCTGACTTGATGTGATGCATATCTTAATGTTCATTATAAAAGGAGAGTGAGAAAAAAAGAAAAGTATGAAGCAAGTAGCAGATTACTTTTGGTTGAAAACCTGTTTTAGTAGGTATTAGAATAGCTATTCCTGCTTCTTTCTTGAGTCCATTTTCTTGGAAACCCATTTTCAGCCCTTAACTCTGAGACTCTACCCAGCAGCTGACTAAAACAAACCCAGAGACCCATAGCCAAATATTAGTCAAAACTTGGGGTTTCTTCCAGAAGAGTTGGGGGAAGGACTAAGGGTCACAGAGGGAATAGGAGCTCCATGGGAAGACCAACAGAGTCAACCAGCCTGGACATGTGGTTGTTCTCAGAGACTGAACCACCAACCAAAGAACAAGGACAGGGTGGAACTAGGCCCCTGCACATATGTAGCAGACGTGAAGCTTGATCTTCATGTGGGTCCATCAACAACCGGAGCAGGGGCTGAACCTAAATCTTTTGACTGCCTGTGGATCCTGTTCCCCTTACTGAGCTGCCTTTTCTAGCCTTAGTGGATGAGGATGCACCTAGTCCAGCAGAGACTTGATGTACCAGGGTAGGGTGCTACCCAAGAGGCCTCCACACTCTCAGAGGAAAAGTGGAGGTGGATTAGAGAAAGATGTTGTTTGAGGGGGAACTAGGAGGGGCAATGATCAGAATGTAAAGTAAATAAATTAATGAATGAATGAATGAATGAAAAATATTTAGAAATAGAAAGCAATAACTATAAAAGAAAGTTTTGACATGGGCATTTGTCTTGCATCTCTTTTAACACTGAGAGAGATAATTCTGAGACAAAGAATCTAAAATGCTTTTCTTTTTTTTTTTTCTAAAATGCTTTTCATCCAAGACTTCACAGTTGTGTGAGAGAAATAGGACAGTAAAATGTCTAATAGAAGTTGAAAGTAATAAATCTCATATTATTGTGAAGATATTTACCACAATGTCTCAGTACTGAGTTTATTCTACATTTCAATGCATAAACAGCTTCAATCAGGAACATTATAAAAGGAAGCAGAGAGTAACTCTATAAAAAGAGGAGAGTTTGAGGGAGGATGAAGACGACTGAAAAGCAAAGATAAAGCATTTGAAGGAAGTAAATAAAGATGGAAAGAAGAGAAGAGACACACTGAAGGAGCAAGGAACTTAGAGGAGGGAGAAGAATATGGGGCTGGTGTGCTAAGCAAGTGGAACTTGTATTCATGCTCCTCAGATTCCCAACCAGTTTACTAAAATATATAGCAGTGTGTTGGCGATAGCTAAGAAATCCACCATAAAACATGCTTGAAAAAAGGAAGGAAGGAAAGAGGGGAGAGAAAAGGAGGAAGAAAATGAGTATCATGCCTTATTTTTGTTTGTTTTTTGTTTTGTTTGGGGGGGTTTTTGTATTTTTTATTGGATATTTTATTTACATTTCACATGTGATCCCCTTTCCCAATTTCCCTCCAACCCAGAAACTCCCTATCCCATCCCCCATCTCCTGCTTCTATGAGGATGTGCTCCCACCCAGCTGCCAACTCCAACCTAGTGCTCCCAGGCTGGTGGTTTAGACCCTGGGAGCTCTGGTTGGTTGGTATTGTTGCTCTCCCTATGGGGCCCGCAAACCCTTTCAGCTCCTTCAGTCTTCTAGCTCCTCCATTGGGAACCCCTTGATCAGTTCAATGGTTAGCTGTGAGCATCCACCTCTGATTATGTCAGGCTCTGACAGACCTCTAAGGAGACAACTATATCAGTCTCTTCACCCTCATCTATACCTATTATCCTTAGGTTTGGTCTTCTCATTGTGTCCTAGATTTCCTGGATGTTTTGGGTTAGAAGCTTTTTGCATTTTGCTTTTTCTTTGACAGTTGTGTCAATATTTTCCATGGTATCTTCTGCATGTGAGATTCTCTCTTCTATCTCTCGTATTCTGTTGGTGATGCTTGTATCTATGACTCCAGATCTCGTTCCTAGGTTTTCTATCTCCAGGGTAGTCTCTCTTTGAGATTTCTTTATTGTTTCTACTTCCATTTTTAGATCCTGGATAGTTTTGTTTAATTCCTTCTCCCGTTTGGTTGTGTTTTCTTACAATTCTTTAAGGGATTTTTGTGTTTCCACTTTAAGGGCTTCTACCTGTTTACCTGTGTTCTGTATTTCTTTAAGGGAGTTATTTATGTCCTTTTTAAAGTCCTCTATCATCTTCATGAGAAGTAATTTTAATTCTGAGTCCTGCTTTTCTGGTGTGATGTGGTGTCCAGAACTCGCTATGGTGAGAGAACTGTGTTCTGATGATGCCCTGTAACTTTCATTTCTGTTGGTTATATTCTTGCACTTGCCTTTCAGCATCTGGTTAACTCTAGTGCTACCTCTACTCACTGTCTCTGACTGGCTAGTCTTTCCAGTTTTCTTGCTTGTGTCAGAACTCCTCTGAGTCCAGATGTCTCTGTGATCCTGTGATCCTGTGATCCTGAGTCCCTGGGTGGAAGAACTCCTGGGACTCAGGCTGCCTCTGGAATCCTGAAATCCTGCTGCTCTGAGTACAATGGTTCCTCTAGGATGACTCAGGATATGGTGTCTTCGTGGGAGCAGACCAGCTAGGTGTCTACTGCTCTGAATGCAGTGGCTCCTCTAGGATGGCTCAGGATATGGTGTCCACTGCTCTGAGTACAGTGATTCCTCTAAGATGGCTCAGGATATGGTATCTTCATGGGAGCATACCAGCTAGGTGTCTACTGCTCTGAGTGAACTGGCCCCTCTAGGAAGGTTCAGGATATGGTGTTTTTACGGGAACAGACCAAGCGAGGTCTGTTTGGTGTCTGCCCCAGCCAAAAGGACCAAGCGAGGGGCGGAAGATGCCTTATTTTACATTATGAACTTTTCATTCATGTTCTTTGACTATTTGTGCTTATTATCTTTCTTGTTTCTTGACTGTTTGCTAGTTCCTCAATCAAGAACTGACCTTAATACTTGCATGTAATTTAAATGGTATAAAAGCAAAAGGGAGGAGGAGGGATGGGATAGGGGGTTTCTAGAGAGGGGAAATGGGGAAAGGGGATGACATTGGAAACGTAAATAAATAAAATATCCAATAAAAAGACAATATCATACATGTATACAATTTTTCTCATATCATCCTCCCATTTACAAGACCCACTAACACCTACTGCTCCAATTCCATAGTCTTTTTCAACTGAAAAATAGCCAACTGAATCTGATCAGTGTTCTCCTTATGTTCATGGGTACAAAGCCATTCAGTAGAACATGAACCATTTCTCTGAAGAAAACTGGCTCTCCCTAAACCAGTAGCTTTCAGTTGCCAAAGCTCCTCAGGTGGAGGTGGGATTTCATGAGCCCCTCCTCCATACAAATATTGACTGACTTGATCTTATCCAGATCTTATTTATGTTTTGTGCAGACAAGGATAACTATTGTTGGATCCATGAATGCAATGACCCTGACATGGCCAGATTGCAGATTGATGACAGTCCTCCCTTATCTCTGGCCCTTACAATCCTGCCCCCTCTTCTGTGTGAGCCATGTGGGGAGAGAGTATAATATAGGTATCTCATTCAGGGCCGAGCATGCCACAATAACTTATCATCTGCATTCTAACTAGCTATGTGTCTCCGTAAAAATGGTTGTACACCACAAAAAGAAATTATTCTCATAAGAATTGAGAGTGTCACTATCTGTGGATATGCGATATTTAGAAGCAGTTAGTTTGATAGTATATCCATTTAGCTTAATAATAGTAGCAGTTTTTCCTCTATGGTCTATGGCCTACCCATCAAGTATTCTTGATCAGGTTTAGTACCAGGCATGAGTTTCCTTCTGTATGATAGTCCTTAAATCCAATCAAAGTTAACCCCGTATTGGATAACCCTAAAACTTTTCTGTCACTATTTCACCAATAGGCATATATTATAAAGACAGTTGTTATTGTAGCTCAAAATGTTCACAGCTGTGTAAGAATTGGTTATTTTTCTCCTTCAAGAGCCTATATAATACCTGCTGGCACTATGAAAGCTAACCAGGGGAGATGATGATTGCAAATCAGCTCCAGATTAATATTTCCATGCTCTCTGATTTAAGTGTGTGATGTTTTCAAAAATAAGCCCTTAGCATCTTGTTTTGGTAGGTAGCCAGGAACAATGCCTTGCTCTTGAAGTGTGCATAATTAAAAAGGAGGCTCTTGCAGAATTTCTCTAAAAACTCATGAATCACTCACTATACAATGAGAATATCCACTATTCTTCACTAGCTTTATGATTTTTAAAGAACCAAAAATAACTTGTTCTAAGTCCTGATATTTCAGTTTACATCTGCTTATCACAGAAAGCCTCTTTAATTGTCTGCCTTACTGAAACAAATTAAATTCCAAAAATTAGAAGGGACGTCAAAAGGTTAAATAATGAATTTTGCCATAAGAAAAAGTTCGTGAATGATAAACTCTTTGTGACCTAGAATCCTTCGTGGTTTTGTGTAAAAATTGAAGATTTGTCCCATTAACAATTTTATAAATTTCCAGTTATACTAATTACTTATTACATTCTGTTCTAAATAGAATTTTCTGCTAGCTTCCTCTGATCTATAATTTTAAACCTTTTAAGGTTTAACTACCATATATATTATATAAATCCTCTTCCCATTCAGAAAAAAAAAATCTTTGCCCTCCACAGCTCCCTGTTTGACTAGTCTGTTATCTGTTAATGTGTTCTGCTCTTCAGTTAGATTAAATCTCCTCATTTTATCTCCCTTTGTAACCATCATTGTACTTAGAATAGTACTAAATCTTAAAGTATCAGTAAATCAAAGTCTCCCACTGACATTGACAACCACCATTTCAGCTAGACAACTGGCCAGAAATTCTCCAGGAGCCACCTGTTTCTGTCTCTGTTCCTCCAGCACAGGAGAGGGGGCAGAGGAGTTTACAGACTTGTGCTCCTACACTAGACTCTTCTATAGGTGCTAGGACATGAACTCATCCTTATGATTTAGCCAGCATTTTACCCACTGAATAATCCACCATCCTCTTGTCTCATATATTGTATTCAAACAATACTCCATGCTTTCAAGTTTGTCAATATTCAATTTATTCATGTGCCTAAATATTTTTGAAATTTTAATTATACTTCAAATACAATTTTGATTATTTTTATTTTTCAATTCTCATTTAAAACTTTCTTTAGTCTACTCTTTATAAGAAAAACAAAAACATTATGGAACAGAACGTTGTCTTCAAGCTTAATACATCTCAGCAGTCTTCAAAGACTCGTGGAAATGTGTTAGCCATAACTAAGAATCCTTCCATAAAATCAGCTAGAGTCAAAAACTGGAACTAATTGTAGAATTGAGAGCTTTCAACTTTCTGTGAATTATTTTGTCACTCATGATTTTAAAAAAAAGGAAAAAGGAAAAACTGTCTAAAATAAACTTTTTAAATAAGACATCAAAGGTTCTATTCATAATAAAGTGAATATAATTAGTGTCTGGCAGCAGACAACACTTGAAGAACCTCAAATGGCAAAGCTAGATATCAGTTTAATAGTTAATTTGCTTGTAGCTAAAGGTCCTCCATGAAACTCGACACAGTCTGTGACACTTATCAAAACAAATTGACCCAAACATGTGTATTGTTTGAACCTATGTTAACAAAGTAGATATTCTGAGAAATAAATATTTAAACCATGTGATGGATACTTCTGAAATAAAAGTAAATATTTTCATTCCCACACTTCAGATATGGGATTTTTAAAGGTAAAAGACCTAATACAAATCTTTTTTATTTATTACATGCAAGAGATGAGAAAAACTATTTTCTAAAACATAGACAATGCTAATTACTGAGAATATGTTCCAGGAGCTGAATTGTACATTGCATACCTACACTCTCTTAGTGTTGATCTTATGAAAAACAACTAGGTAATCTTCACACCCATGTCTCCAGTCACCACAAACTTCATCTTTTTTCCAAATGGAAAAGTAGGTCACTCCTAAGGTTTTCTTCCTAGCATAAATGAAAAAGTTCAAGTAGCTATTTATAACAGTTTGTCTTGTATTATCAATAAAGAGTAGTAATCAAGTTTAGAACAAGTTTCTTATCAGTTCAATAGTTCTGAGCAATTTGATGGATAGAGTCCTTTAAATATTATTTTATAAAAGATTGATTAATATAATAATGAGTTTTATACATGAAAGAATTTAAAAATAAAATCTTTTATTCAGTTCCAAGTTAATACCACACTCTCAATAAATGTTTCTTGAAGCCATAAATAAATGAGTTAAAAGAAGATATTTCCTGTTTAAAACACATGAAAGATGAGTTATAAGGACTATCCTAATCTCAACTCCTTTTATTTTTAACATCCTTTAATGATGTTATAAACCTGCTGAAATACCTATATTATATGTTTTTTATTGTTTATACTTAAAGTTTTTGTTTATATTGTTCCTTTTATTTCTCCTTAAAAATCCAGATGGTATTTGATCTACTGAGTAGATAAGCAATAATTTTAGTGACTACAGTAACAGATCAAAGGAAGAAACATCTGAAAGCCAATGAGGCTGCAAGACATATTCTAGGTCATGAATAGTCAGAACAGATGTTCATGTCTCTTGACTATTCTTATAGTTTTTGATTAAGGTAGTCTATGTCCTAATTTTTGTGAACTAAATTTATATACTTTCTAAAACCAAGAGATATGCAAATTTTACATGGTACGTTGAAGATGGCGGGCATATTAGGTTTAAGTTTTTGATGGTCAACATTAACATCTCTGTAGTCACAGATTTCAAAGCCAGTGTTCCAGACTGATATGCCAAATCATGGCATTTGTCATACAAGACATCCCAAGAGCAACACACTTCAATATCCCCTTATGTTTCTTAGCTCTATGCTTAAATCACACGGATTTGGACATTTATTTTCATGCTGACCACTTTAGTTTGTGGCACATTTCAGCTCCTAAAACAATTCCTGCTAACAAAATAGAAGAGAAAAAAACTGTGGGCCATTTTTCAAGATGTTTTGAAACATCTCTTCTCACAGTGAAGCTTTTTGCAATGTTGACAGTGTAATTTCCTTTAAATTCAGGATCTCTATGTGGAAAAATCCATAAGGAAACCATTCAGGGGACATAGCCATAGTTTAAAGTGTAGAATTGTTTTTCTTTAAAAGAAAAAAATCTAAAATGGCCTCACTGTAAGTCTGTATTAAGAGAAGATCCATTGCTAAAAAAAATTCACTATTGCGGGAGCAGAAGTGCCTATAAGTAAGTAAAAAGAAGCAATCTTGAAAAGCAACAAAATACAGTGTGCTTCCTGCTCTCTGATGTTCTAGAAAAGCAAGAATATAGTGGCAATAAAAAGAACAATGGTTACCAGCGCTTTTAAAGGGTTGAATGGGGAGAAGTAAATAAATGGAACAGAGGAAAATTTCAAGCAAGTAAAACTATTTTATTCTTTAAATAGAGTGGTGCAAGTATACAAGTATGTACTCAGAGATCCCTTTGGAACTTTACAAAACAAAGGTTTAACCTACTATAAACGTGGACTTCAGTGAGCAATAATATATGAATATTAGTTCATCATATTGCTTGAGTAGACTAAGTTATATGCAGGATGTTAACAATAAAGAAACAGGACGCCACATGCAGAAACTCTTTACTTTCTGTTCTATTTTTTTTTGTAAACTTAAAACTATCCTAATAAACAAAATCCATGAACTTTTTACAAGTCACAATTATAAAAATGTTAATGGCCTGTGAAAGCTGTGCTCTCATGTCTTAAGAGTTTTGATCTATGAAGCATTTATAGCTCTTAAGCAAATACATTTGTGGTCTACACAACTTTACTACACTGTATCTTTAGGAATTACTGGTGTTGCCACCATTTATTCTTTTGTAATTGTTTTCAAAGTTCTTTGTCTACAGTATCCAAAATATTTCTGGATATAATTTCACTCTACAATGTTTTTTATTAGAGTCAATAAACTCTCCTGTTAAAAATAATCTTTTATTATTAAACTTTGAAAATATGTGTTGGAGCTGGGGGGACAGTTTCACAGTTGAGCTCATGTGCTGCTTCTCCAGAGGACCTTAGCCAATTCCCAGCAGCCACATTTGATGGCTCACAACCACCTGTAACTCTAGCTCAAGGCAAGAGCCTCTGTGCATATCTATACTCATGTGTATATACTTACATTTAATTAAAAATATAATAATATTTTTGAATATTCATGAATCAACTTTGTATTGGAAGAAATGAAGCAATATATACCCTAAAACTGGGTTAATTTTTATACTATAATATTATAAAAATTAAAATTTTCCATCAGTAAGTTTGTGGTATACCATTCTCTCCTCCACTACTACTCACAAAAAAGAGGGAAACATAAGATAGGAAGATATATTTTGAAAATATACATTAAGGTATTGATACAACTTGCTACCAAAATGATTTTTTAAATTTTCAAACCTTTAAAAAAATTAAGTACCAACTGAAACACATATCTACCTAGCTAACAATAAAGGTATCAATTGGCTCCACAGTTGGTTTCTTGTAAATAAGAAATCTCCAAATGTTGATTATCGATGCTAATTCTATGGAGCATTTTACAACTTCTCCTACTCATGAGAACAGTTGGTGGCTGATGGTCATGATGAGAGAACAATGGCAGTACATGTAGGAGATTGTGTGTTGTATCATAAACTTGAAAAAATAAGGAGAGAAACAACTTTAATTGTTTCCTATTGATGAAATATACAAATATTTTCAAAAAGTTTGTTGAAATGTAATAAAATAAATATATGCCTAGCTAAATTTAAATAGATTTTAGTCAAATGAAACGGTCGTTTTACAACACACTGGGGAAAGGAAAGGTTTACTTTGAAACTGGCCAAAATAGTAAAAAGGATATAGAGTCAGGAAGAAGAAATAAAACAGGTACAGAGAACAATGCCTGTAATCTGAGCATTTGGAAAGAAGAGGTAGGAAGGCCAGGAGTTCAAGGTTAGCTTGGAAGAGAAATGCTACAAACTCCTAGACTTATCAATATAAATATAAACTGAAAAGAAATTATGAAGTAAATGTTTAAGTGATACTAGGTATATAATCAGTAAACACTGTCAGTACAAAGCACTAATCAAGTGCTTTAGAGACTACCAAGAAGTTTCTAGGACAGTTTCATGCACAAGCTCAGATAATCAAAGAGGCAACAGAAATGTAGTTAAGTGGCTAATGAGTGGAATTTAATACTAAGTGTGTTACTCATTCAACAGACACAGCAAGCAGAAAATGTTCAGAAATGTGGAAACAGTGTTATAAAAGTGCATGGTTTAAGAACAGAAAAAGATTTAATCAGATAAGTGAGAAGAGTACCAAGGAGAGGAAAGATTGTGAGCAAATAAGAAAATATTAGTTGGGAGAGAGTAAAACATCGGTAGGCTAGTTTACTTGTAAAAAACTGTGGTATGGTCAGTCTCAAAAGCCACATTATGAAAGGCCCCATTATGAAGGCACTGACTGTAAAAGAACGCATGGATTGGAAAATCCATTATGAGGAAGAGTCCACCTACTTCACAGTGTGCAGAGCATGTCAAGAGTTAGACTTCATGGAGAAAGATGAGATTTCAGATGTGCTGAATTCAAGTTAATGGGGTATAACCCATATAAAAGTAAGAGTCAGCCATGTTTGTCTGTCCCAGCACTTTCATGAAGAATTAGAATGCTGAGATTCTCCCCATTTTTCAGGATTCTCTTGAAACCCCAGAAGCTCACAGGTGAGTTAGCCTCACATGTGCAGCAATAGAGACCTTGTTTTAAACAAAATAGGTAAGAACCACACCTGAGATTTTCCTCTGGCCCCTATACATGCACACATGCCTTCATACACAAACATACTCATGTGTGTGTGTGCGCATGCACACACACACAAATACATGCAAATAGATAAAGGAATTAATAAAAATAAATAAATAAATAAATAAATAAATAAATAAATAAATAAATAAA
>NW_021604657.1:4665315-4731996 GCF_004785775.1 Grammomys surdaster
AAATAAATAAATAAATAAATAAATAAATAAATAAATAAATAAATAAATGTGGTTAAGAAAAACATAGTTGAATGTTTGACCCTCACTCATACTCTCTAACCATTAAATCATGTAACTCACAATCCAAAATGGAGAAAGTAATTATATCTGACAGCAAGATTACTTAAAGAGTAAATTGTCTAATCTATCTACAAACCATTTTGAAAAATGCACCCCTAAAACAAATTGGTGTTTTCAAAATTATTGAGCTATTGAAATTAGAATTTGAGAAAGATAAATTTTGCTGTCAAACTCATACAGTTAAGAACTGATACAATGGGTGAAGATGTGGGCCTGATAGCCTGAGTTCAGTTCCCATGAACCAACATGGTGGAAGGAGAGAGCAACTAACTCTGGAAAGTTGTCATTTGACATCCATCCATAGTATGCACACAGAATTACTCATGGAGAACTTTTTAAAGGGAACTATATGACCATATGTGGTCATATTCACTAAAATATGCATATTTTATTAAAACTAAAAAATGCTTTTGTAAACTCTCCTTTATTTTTATTAATATAATATATAATATTATATCATTTAATATATATTATATTATATAAAATATGCATAATATTTATATTTCTATTATATAGTATATGTCATATACTATATAATATTATATATATTGTTATATAAATTCATACACATACATATATAACCTCATATATAATATTCATATATATATATATATATAACCTCATTATGAGATACAATTACTATGTCCATTTTACATTGCGAATTAAATGACTTAAGGTCATAAGGAGTGTTTGAAAAAGTAAAAGCTTAGAATTGTTGCTTTAAAAAACTAATACAATTTGGGCTTAGAATATAGCTTAATGATAGAGTGTTTATCTAGCATGCATAAGTTCCTGGGTTCAGTCTCTAGCACTGCAAAAGCAAACTAACTAAAGATGAACATAATTTTAGTTGAAATGCCAGACTCACTTTTGACTTTTCAAGTTTGTTTCTTTAACACTGAAAAAATATAAACACTGCTAATGTGGCCAAGAACTGAGACTAGACAAATCACAGGCCTAGGGAAAATTTGCCACTATTATTCTGCTAAAGGAACATAGCCACAACATGACTCCTGATAATATATTGCTATGCTGATAGATCAGAGCATCACTCAACCCTCTCAAAGAAGCTGCTTTTTGCAGTTGGTGGTAATTAACAAAAAGATCCACAACCGCAGAGAATGAGAGACTGCAGATCACTTAGTCTTAAATAAAACCTTTATCAGACCTCTCTCCTCAAGGCTCAGGTAGCTCTGCAGAAGAAGAGGCAGAAAAATTCTAAGAGCTAGTAGTGGTGCATGACTCCAAGGGGGGAAAAACCCAGTTGGTCAACACAAAACAGATTCCGTGTGTGTGTGTGTGTGTGTGTGTGTGTGTGTGTGTGTGTGTATTTTTCTTGTTTGGGTATATCTTGTCTTATTGATTTTCTTTTTGTTCTGTTTGTTTGTTTGTTTAGTTTGTGTATTTTGATGTTCCTTTTTTAGCTTTTTTTGTTTTATCTTTCTGGACGGAGGGAGGGAGAGAGAGAGAGAGAGAGAGGGAGGGGGGAGAGAGAGAGGGAGGGAGGGAGAGGGAGGAAGAGAGTAGTTGAGTAAGGAGAAAGGTGGGGAGGATCTGAGAGGAGTTAGAGGAAGGGAAAGAATACTGTCAAAATATATTGTATGAAAACAAAGCTGTTAATGTGAAAAAGATTTTCTTTCTATTCTTATACTTTTAAATATTTAAATATCTAAATTATTGAGTTAATATACTATAATAACCAAATCTACTATAAAAATATAGAGAACAAACAAAAAGGTAAGAATAAGATTCAGTGACAAATATGTATATTTAAGTGTAGTATTCCTAAAACACCCAATGTGCTTTATAATAATATTACCATTCACAGAAATATGTAGTGACAAAAAGCTTTTAACAGTTTACAGTAACCAATGTAAAGGGAGCATTTGATCAAGTTTTGTGGAAGTGACAGAGTGAGTTGTACTGCTAGCTTAACAAGCATACCAGGAAAGGAAGGCAAGTGCACAGAGCCTGCGGTAAGACCTACCATTTCAAGAAAGGCTAGCATACCTTCAGTGGAACAAGGAAACAATAGTAAGGAGTTTATGTGTGATAGCTCTTATCCACCAAAGTAAGAAGTTGACTCTTATGCAAAATAACATAAAATCTTTAGGTGATTATATTGTATTGAGCTGAGCAGTGACATGCTTTAATTTATATTGCAAATATTATTTCTGGATACTATGTTCAGAAAAGATGGAAGCAAGAGCTGAAGCAAGAAGCTCACTAAGTAGGAACTACTATTACAGTTAGTTGAGCAAGGGAAACCAAACTGATAGGTCAGCTGGAAGTTAGGGAGGTATAGAGATGACTCCAAGGTTTTTGTCCTGAGCCACTTAATGGTATTCCTCCTCCTCTATAAAATGAGAAGTATATGAAGGGGGAACCTATAGAGAAAACAGAAGGAGCTTCTTCTGGACTATGACATGTTTGAGGTGCCTGTTAGAAGTCAGAGTGACAAAGAAGGGAACCACAGAGCCTGCAGTTCAGGAACCCACAGTACTTCATTTAAATTGTTCCCCAAGGCTGTGAGTTTCTTCTTTTGCCCTGAGGTTGGGCAGATGGATGAACTGAGTATTTCTTCCAAATACTCTCCTACAACACGTACAGTGCCTTGAAAAATGAATGGAGTCTGTCTATCCAGCAAAGATAGGCTCAAATGATGGTGTTTCCCAAAACAGTGGGGAAAATATGATTTAGTGTCTGACATATATATATATATATATATATATATATATATATGTGTGTGTGTGTGTGTGTGTGTGTGTGTGTGTGTGTGTGTGTGTAATTTATATACGTATATATTATATATAATTACATTTATTATGTATATTTTCCCCTAGTGCAAAAAAGGTATTTTATTAATGCAAACTATCCCTTGGAGTAATATATGTCTATGTCAAGAAAATATATAATATCTTCATAATTAGAGAAACTTCTCAGAAGCTGGGCACAGTGGCACACACTAATACCAGTATTTGAGAGGCAAAAGTATTGGTACAAATTTGAGGCCAGTTGGGCTATACAATTAGATCCTGTTCTGATCACCAGCTCAGAGAAATAAAAGGACAGAGAAGAGGCACAATAGAAGGGAGAGAGAAGGAAGATAGGAAAAGAAGGTAAGTATTCTAATTGCCCATTATTAGGAAGTTACTACGTATCAATACATATTTATGATTAAATACTAACTTTGTATCCAAGCTGTTCCAAGTCCACAACAAGCATTAGCAGGCTCAATCCTTATTTATCCAATAGGGTATTACTATCTCATTTTAGATAGGAGGATTTGTCCAAAGTTATAGAGCTTTTAAGAATGTTTAGAGTAAATGTCAATTTTTTTCTCCAGAAAATAATTGTGTAGTGATGCATATGCTAATTTAGCTATCCTACAACATATATGTGTGTGTGTGTATGTGTGTGTGTGTGTGTGTGTGTGTGTTGATTCAAAGATCATGCCACACCACCTAAAAATACAAATAATTTAGTCTGTCAACATGAAATATAATCTTCAATTAACAAAAGAAAAAGAATTTTACATGACACAGCTGTTACATGACAGGAGTAGAATTCTATTCATTTATACTCAAACAATAGGAATATATATTGGGAGCAGGTACAGTTTAAAGAACTGTGACGTATTTCAGGGGAATAAATAATCTGCCTTCCAAAATGTTTGTATTCTGGGACTGAAGAGATGGCTCATCAGTTAAGAGCAATAGCTGCTCTTCCAGGGGACCCAAGTTAAAATCCTAGCATCCACAGGGTAGTTCACAACTGTCTGTAACTCCAGTTCAAGGAGATCTAATGCCCTCTTCTAGTCTTGAAACGTTCTGCCTGCACTTGGTGCACAGACAGACATACAGGCAAAACATTCATACACCAAAAAATAATAATTAGAAAAGAAAAAACTGCATTTTAAGGTGTTCCCTGCTGGGTTCTCCAGCAAAGAATGAATGGAGGGATTACAACAGGATGCTGGAGTTGGAAAGTTTGCTAGAGGATAGAACTTAATGGATAGAGGTAAAGTTGAGGTTTAAACTTAATGAGTCTAAAATACTTACTAATGATCATTTGACCCAGCCTCATTTATATTGTGAATTGATGTATTTAGGCTTATCTGTGACTGTAGCTGCAAAATATACTGCGGTAACCCTGGCCTTGTTTGCTGCTCTTATGTTTTCTTGATTTTTTTTTTTTTTACTTAATTCTTTTCCTATGGGTCCTAGTGTTCTACTGCTGTGAAGAGACACCATGGACACAGCAACCCTTATAAACTCTTATAAAAGAAAACATTTAACCTGAGCTAGGTTACAGTTCAGTTTTAGTATATTACTGTCATGGTGAAAATCATAGTATAAAGCAAGCAGATATGGTACTAGAGAGTACTACATCAAGATCACAGGCAGTAAAAAGAGAGTGCTAGATACTTGGCTTGATCATTTGAAACCATAAAACCCACCTACAGTGACACTTTTCCTTCAACAAGGCCACACCGACTCCAACAAGGCCAAACCTAATTCCTGTCAAGTAAAAATATTCTCTAGTGACCAAGTCTTTAAATATATGAACCTATTGGTACCATTCCTATTTAAACCACCACAGTATGTCAATATTATGTATCCATCTAGTAGTTTTAAATATACTTTATTCTTTTGATTATTACTTTAAAATACTTATATTCTATGTTTCTTACAAATATCAAGCACAAGAAGGAAGCTATAGCACAAAGAAGCAATAGGGACAAGAGCTCAAGGTCATCATCATCAGTTCCATAGGGAGTTCGAGACCAGCCTGAGATGCTACATAGATATGCTGTGTAAAGGGGAAAAGGAAGGACTGAATGGAAGGAGGGAGGGAAAGAGGGAAGTAGGGAGGGAGGGATGGAGGAAGGAATGAAGGCTCTATAGGGCAAGATCCTACATACCTGCCAAAATGTAGAGACTCTGTTAGAACAGAGGAGCATTACCCTTTTATAAGCCATACATCCTTTTAGAAAGTAGTCAAAGTTATATATTTTTCTCTACAAAGAGATAACATGCATATGTCATGAAAACTAAGAAGCTGAAATGGTTTATATGATCATGAAAATACTTTAATGTGCATATTGATCATATGATATGAAACACCACTGGAAAGTTTTCTTTTAAAGGTAATTAAATAATTTATACACAAAAGAACCTCTCTATACTTTATTAAAAAAACCACAAAATCTTCAAGCTGAAGGAAAACACTTATACAAAGCAAAGTATAAATCATTCCTAGACATGCTGAACTGTTAAAGTCCAGAAGCTTCTTGTAAGTCCTTACAACTCATTCATTTCAGATAAGGATGAAGCTGTTTCAGCCTAGCTCTTCTTGACAAGCCAACCCTAATCGGACGGCTGCATGTCTTAAGAGGCTGTACTCTGGAAATCCCAAGTGAAAAATGACTCCCTGCAAAAAGGACAATACAATTTATAGACTGAGGCAAAAATTACCAATATGCTTAAAAGTCCTTATTTTAATCATGATATTAGCCACATTTGCCAAGAATTTACATAACAGTCGATTTAAATGCATTATTGTACTTAATCTTATTATATCAAGTTCTAAAGTATAAAAAGGCAAATATAAGAAAAATAAAAAACCTTTCCAAGGTATATAACACCTACACAAGACCAGTATTCTAGTCAAGAAGTCTGACTGACAAAAAAACAATAAAACCAAAAACTAAGATTCAAGTCAACTTAATACTGTGTTTTATGCATGTCATTTTTCAGTTTTAAGGGAAGTAACTCTGCCATGTTGTTAATAGTTATATTTGCTTTCTAAAAGAGATTTTTATTTAATAGAATACAAGTATAATTATAGCTATGGATTACTCTGAGTTCAAGACCAGCCTGGTCTACAGAATGAGTTCCAGGACAGCTAGGGTTACTAAGGGTTTGGTCAACAGACTAATAACATCTGTGTCTGCTAGGAAATTGTTAAAAATGCAGAATCCTAGAACTACTACTGTTAACTGCAGTGAAACAGAATCCTTTAACAAGATCTTCGGGAGATGCACAGTACATCAAAGTCAAAGCAACACTGGCCTAAAGGACATATAAAATACCTGGTGAACTGGCAGCAGTAACATAGCATGCAACAATGTAAATGTGTGTTCCTTCTCCTCCTCCTAGTATATATCAAAATAGGTTCCTAAATCTAGATGTTCCCTGTCCTTCTGTCCAAACTAACTTTTTAGACTCATGGAATATCAATCTCTCTACCATCACTTGTTTTCAGGGAAGAAGACATTGCCTGTATATTTTAAGCTTCCAAAGTCATCAATTAACTGTTAAGGTTAATTCATCATAAGTTAAGACAAAGGGAAAGAGACAAAAAGAAAGACAAAATGAAGTTTTATACTTCTGATGATAAGAAGCACATATATATGTGTACATATGTTTATACATACATGTGTATGAGAAATTATGGCTCACTAAAGATATTTGAGTGAATATATTTTCTTTTCAATGTAGCCATTTTAGATACAATATTGTTATGTAAATCTCTAATGACTATAACTCCACCTTGTTTCCAAACTTAAATCCTATCCTTATCTA
This sequence comes from Grammomys surdaster, assembly GCF_004785775.1. Taxonomy (NCBI): domain Eukaryota; kingdom Metazoa; phylum Chordata; class Mammalia; order Rodentia; family Muridae; genus Grammomys; species Grammomys surdaster. The sequence goes on from NW_021604657.1 coordinate 4,672,023, forward strand.
TACACATTTGTACAAGTTAGAATAAATATTAGATTTTGCTTTATTCTTATATCAAAAACTTCTTAGGTAAGGATTATTAGCAACTGTTTTATTTTGCTTTGGTTGTTTTCCTTAACAGCAATTAAGAAAAAAATAAGTATAATAGTCATGTTCAAAAATCATATTAACACCAAAATAATAATAAATAATTCTTAGAGTACTTGGGCCTTGGTTTCTGATTTCAAACATGTACCAGATTCTCCTGTCAACACTTCCCTAGTGCTGAGATTAAGGTATGAACTACCATAACTAAATCAGTACTAGTAAATTGTTTATGTTTATAAAATATCTACATGAGAAGATATATAAAGGTAAAAAGTATAGAGCATAATGGAAATGATATTTCAAGAATGGGAATCCATTTGGGATTCTCCTTTGTTTGATACTTTGTCAATTAATAGTATATACATGACAAATCACACATTAATAACATCATTTAGATTATTGTCATATATAACTACAAATATTTACACATACTTTGCAGAGGACACCTTCCAGTATTATTCTCATGTTTAGCCAGTCTCTACATATTGGAATTAGTAACTTCTTGATATTTTTCAAAGTATGAAATTTTGTATTTGTTTTCTACCAACCATAGTAGTTTCATCATGCTCAAACAATATTACAGCCATCTTAAAACATACTCCAGAAAGTAACAAAAGATCTTACCTCCCTTCAATAAAGTTTCTTTTTTACATTCATCAGGAGAAAAAGTAGAGCTTTTATGTAAAGGTTTCTTATCATCTAAAAATAAGCATTAACATATTATAACTCACTTATGACACTCATTGACTAGCTGGTTAAAGTTCTTTCTAGAGAGACACTTTTGTCTATAAATGTTAACAACACTGACAAACTATGTTTTTATAAATTCTGCCTTCAATTGACTTCTAATATTTAGAAAAACTAAATAAGACTCCAGAGCTTTTTATAATTAAGTAATTTGTTTCCTTCAACTTCAGATTATTGTCTAACATTTCAGTAGATCTTTGTGGGAAATAGTATACATTTATGAACAATCTTTTCTACTTTGTTAACAAAATTATATATCTTCCTTACACAGGATACAAAAGTGACTTTTTATCATGAGTAAGAAATCATAAGCCAGGCAATGGTTGTGCATGCCTTTAATAACAGCGCTTAGAAACCAGAGGCAGATGGATCTCTGTGAGGTTGAAGCCAGCCTGGTCTACAGAGCAAGTTCCAGAACAGCCAAGGCTGCACAGAAGCCCTGTCTCAGAGAGAGAGAGAGAGAGAGAGAGAGAGAGAGAGAGAGAGAGAGAGAGAGAGAGAGAATTTAAATGGCATACCTTCTTCAGGAGTAGAGGGGAGTAATTCTTCCTCTGATCTTGGCCAACACTCATTGTGAACTGCTTGTCTTCCATGAGTAGGTATTATTTTCCAATTAAATAAACTTTGGTGCCCTTTTTGTTTGTTGAGGCCTGCTTTCACATCACAGGGCAAAAAAGGTGAATCTCTTGTGTTGGTTTCAACCATTTCCAGTTTTTTTCCTATCTCCATTCTTGCCTCCTTAACATCATTACTTTCTTCAAAGTAATTTTCTTTCTTACTGATTGTTTCCATGGTGCTTGGAATTTCATTTTCCTTACTAATTTCATGAAACATACGAAGTTCTTCAAGTACTAAATCAAATTTGCTCTTCATCTCAAATTCTTTTGCTATTGGCAGAGTTTCTGTTGTTAAACATTTAGCAGTTAAGCCCTGAGAACATTCATTGTTCTCCCCACTTGAATCAATTTCAAATTGATGATTAGCATACAATGCAGAGTCATTCTTTGGATGAAAATGCTTTGAATTAGCTAACTCACTTTCTCGCAAAATACCTCCATCCTCTTTTGTGCTAGTTCCATTATTTTGATTAACAGATTTAGTTCCTTCCACATTTATGCTCTTACACACTAGTGAAGCTGACTGCACTGAAGACATTCTATCCATTGAGGGAAAGCTATCCTCTTCTTTCTCTGCGTCAACAACTTTATGAGCTTGGCAACTACTAGAACTTTTTGTGACCTTCATTTCTTTCTTCAAAACAAAATCATATATTTTCTCTTCCATTTCACTTAACAAATTCTCCAAGCTGAGATTCAGAGTTATCGCCATAGCATTTATCTGGTCACTGTGTGATGTATTTTGGCTTAACAATGTGTATAATTGCCTAACATTAAAGACATCTTCAAATATGAACTTAAAAATGAAATGAATGGTCTTATTCTTCCATTTTCTTTCAGTATCTAAATCTTGATTGTACATACTACTTTTACAAAATTTTTCATTAATATGTCCACAGTTATTCTGTATAAATAAAGGATTAGACTTCACATGTGTGTTGCCAATATCAAAACTATAATAAGCCAAATTTTCCATATTTAGGAGCCATTCAGCACAACTTGTATTCTCATAACTAGGTTTTTTGGTCAGAGAAAGTTCTTGCATGTTATCAAAATCCATTAAAAGGGGAACATTTTCACATAGTTTGTAAATTAGAAAACTTTTAGTTGTCATAGTAAGAGAATTGATGTTTTGTTTCTTAGCCTGTTCAAGAACATGTTCCATTTTAAATAACTTCCTTTCCTTTGCTGTAGATTTTGTATTATGTTCTAACAGTCTTGAAGAAGTTAACATCTTTATTAGATATACAATATGTCTTTCCTTTATAATATTTTTCAAATAACTCAAAATCACTATATATTTGAAAATGCATTCCTCTTCTGACTCCCCATCACCTCCATTTCTTATGAAAGAATCAAAGTTATAGAGCAAAGTAACTATATTGGTTTTCTGAATGATATTTAAGAATTCTGAAATACTATTTTGTAGATATTTGCTCAAAATGCCACTCTTTTGAATATTAACCTGCTTTTTACATGTTAACATTTTATGGCAGGTTAAAGTACTATCTTCTTTATTTCCTAAAATGTATTTTTGTACAGTTTTATTATATCCCAGCTGTAGTATATTGACACTTTCGCCTTTACCATTAAACCAAGCAACCTTTGTTAAATTGGAGGTCGAACACAAAGTTTCTATCATTACATTCCTGACTTTCACACTGTGATAATCCCCCTTGTGTAAAAGGTCTTTCAGTAGTAACATTGCCAAGTTCAAATGTTCTCCATGTTTATTCATATTCTCACAAATAATCCTAATTTTTTTCATTCTCCGACAATTTTGCTTTTTTCTTTTCAAAACAGATCTGTTGTAGTCCAAGCTTTGAGATTCTTCTTGTCTGGTAGGTATGTAATAGTCTTGATTCCTTTCTGTTCCCTTCCAATCTGCATCTTCTAGTGTTAGAGTGAAATTCTTTTTAGAGTCTCTTACATCACACTCGATACTACTGTGCGGATAGAAGTTTAAATTGATCAAGTCTATTTTCCCTTCAATGGTGAGTGACTGGTGGTTAGCTTCAGAATAGTCGGAAAAATCATTTTCCACATATACTTTTTTTTTATCCTCCTGTAACTTTTGTTTCTTAGCATCAGGTCTATTTTGGGACAAGAAAATGTTTGTGAAATCCCTAACATATGCCACAATTTTGTCATTCTTTTTCTTTGCTATTTCCTTTAAATAGACAAAGGACATGTTGCTATTTAAATCCCTTGGAAACTCGGGGAGATTTTTTGTGATGCTATCTCTAAAATAGCTGGGTTTGGCACTTTCCAAGCAGGCCTGGTTTTGAAATTTTGATATTTTTGGTGTAGATGATGAAACGTTTTCTTTTTCCTCTGAGGTTATAACACTGTTAACTTTACATCTGTCCTTAATTTCATGTAATGCTGACTTAGTTTCCTCAGAAAATGGTACATAAAGAAACGGGTTTCCCGGCTGTCTCACAGAGTTCTTTTCTTTCAGAATAGTTTCCTTCTCAGGAAGATCTTCAGGCTCCTGTTTGACTCTTTGGACATAGGGCATGGGGGTATTAGGTGGAGCAGGACTCACTTCTGCTTGGTCACCAAGGCGCACACCCTGAGCCTCCCTGTCCTGCAGTCCTGCTTCACAAGACCTTCTTGGAACCCTCGAACAACCTGCTCTTCCTGAGATTCCAGACTGCCAACAGCTCTGCGTCTGGAATGTTCTGTCCTGACATCCCAGGTCACACCGCTGCCTCCCACCGCCTGAGCTCCCCAGGTTCTTTGGAATGAGGAACGCTGTGAAGGGTCTGAGCGACCACTTCCAGACTTTTTCTACCTCCGACAAGCGAGGCACCACAAGCAGCGGCCATCCCGCCTCACAGACGCCGCCGTCAGGTTCCTTCAGACGCCGCCGCTTGCTGCTGGGGGACGCTGCAGCGGGGTCCTCAGGAGGCGGTTCTGAGGAGACAGGCCAGGCAGGCCCCGCAGGCCACGCGGGGCGCGACAGAGACATGAGCGCCTGCCGGGAACATCTGCGGGAGATTCCCGCCACGCTCCGGCCTTTTAAAGGGCGCGAGCAGCTCCGCCCCGCCCCCCGCATCAGCCCTTGTCACACCTCCACCACGCCCCTCGAGGCCCGACCTAGCAATCCAGCCAGGTCTCACCCCACCCCGGTCACGCCCCCGACACGCCCCTCGTGGCTCCGCCTCCACCTGTATGTGTCAAAGCCCGGAGCGCTCCTGACCGTTACACCTATTTTTAGCACCGTTTTTGAAGACAGGGACATGAGCTGTTCTGTGCGTTTCGGGCCTTCCCTCAGGTAGAACTGAGGAAGACGAAATTCATGTTTTGAGTTTTGAGGGGGGGGCAGTCTTATTTTTCTAAAGTTCGAAAATCGATGCTTTTCTCTGAAGCGGTTTTTCCTCGGTTTGTTTGTTTGTTTGTTTGTTTTTTGTTTTGTTTTGTTTTTCAGAATTGTCCCATAAAATCCACTGGCTCTGTCAGCGCGAGACCAAATTTTTCTGTATCCGGAAATAAAATATAAATGAAACATCCCACTTATAGTTAAAAATCAGTTTTCCCACTTGATTAAATTAAAAAAGTGGAGAAGGGGCTGGTACTCAACCATATTTAGGGGAAAGTGGGCAGAACTTAGCACCTAGAAAATTATTCTTTTCTTTAGTTAGGACAAAGACTATCTTTTCAGAGATGTTGTAGAATTTACTTCCCAAATATTGTAGGTAAATTTACTTAGAAATAAAAATTACATGTTTGAACTTCCTTTAGTGTAAATACAAATAATCGTGTAGTGGCTCATATTGGTGAATGTTTAATGCTCTTTCATTTTTTTCCCTCTGCATTAAGAAAGTTTTCTTTATGATTTCTGGTCAGTGCCAATTTTTGTAAATCCTGTAATCATGAAGGGGAAAATGATCTTTTAAATGTCTATTATTATATACATGTTTATTAAGAAACATGTAATTACTGTTAAGTGAACATAAACCTCAGTGCTCTTGATGGTTGTTTCAATGTATGCTGTATTTTCCTTTAAAATACCAGAACATACTCTTTTCTAAGCCCACCACCACAACTGTGCATTTTTAAGGACTAGAAGTCAAAATGTAAATGTGGTAAAACTTAATTCAATGAATTATTTGAGAACTACATCCAAGGCATTATTAAGTTATACAAATGTTTAATGCTTTCTTCCCACCTGTCTCCATAGATATGGATATACAATATATATATATATATATATATATATATATATATATATATATTATATCAGAAATAAACAGCAATGGAGACCAAAATAGATTTTCTTCTATTCATGTATTTAAAATTACACTAATGACCACTTCCATTTATAAATAATGACTATTGTGGTTGCTTACTATTTATATTTTTTTCCTTTTCATTTTAAATGCTACCTCAAAAGGAAACAGGATGTAAGTAGTACAGAAGGTTGTACGTTCAACTCATAGGCTTGTTTGAAAGCTCATCTCAAATGTCACAGCTCTCTGTATCATTTTACCTCCCTGTCCTTTGAAAGTACTTGTCTCTTTTAATAACAGTAAACCGAGATTCCAGAGCAGCACCTGTCTCCTTCCTTTCAGCTGGGTGTCTTATTACAGTTCAGATCTGAACTGAACAAGTGAAATACTGATTGAGTTCATGAGATAAGCCCCACTAAGGAGCTTTGCACTGGCGCCTGTCAAAATCATTCAGAGTTCATTCCGTGGATTAGGATGCCAGTACTTAATGCCAATGTCCTCAGAGTGGCTTGCCTCATCTACATTGAAGACTTACGTCAGCTTCTTCTACTGTTTTTTGTTTGTTTGTTTGTTTGTTTGTTTTTAACCACTTGCTTCAGAATGCTTGTTTGGTTGTTCCCATTCTATCCCATGCATGTTCTCAATGCACTACTCTTTCTCCACCTGGCCGATCCCTACCACCATTAGGTTTCCTGTAACTTTTGAGTTATGAGAAAGCCTCTCTACTTCATCTCAGCTGTATTGAATCCCTGGGAAGATGTCCTGCAGACTCAGCACTCTTTTGACAGTGGAGGGAAAGCACTAGAAAGGAAACAGAGTAATATGATACTATGTATAGCTTCACATTCAGGGATCTTTCAGCAGAGTAATAGTGGTGTATCACATGTCAGTTCAAGTGAAACAATGTATCTGTAAATGATTTGAAACAAAAGCAGTCTCCGCCTCTTCCAGTTTTAGCGCTGTCTTTATTGGCCAACCTCTCTCTTAAACTAGAAACTGATAGTGATACTCTCTTCTGCCTAGTCACTGTCATTTCCCCACACCCAACACCTTGACTCTACACAAAATGTGACCCTGACACTAAGCTCCATGATTTATTCATAATATTTCACCTTTATTTCAATCCCACACCATTCCTTCATAATCCCCTGTAATGAGCGCCTCTTCATTTTATTAGGCTCTCCTCAATTGCATAATACTACCACAAGCAATTTCTTAATAAAATATGAATTGTTCTATTTCTTTACTTTAGAACTTCATTGAACAGTTGAATGCTTTAAGACAATTCTAGTAATATACAAATTCTAATTTATCACATTTTGAGTTTATCCATTGTTTATCTCTGTCCTACTTAAAGGGTGGTGGTGGTGGTGGTGGTTTGGTTTTTGTCAATTTGATACAAATCTGAGCATATCCGCTAAGAGGGATTTCCAATTGAGGAACTGCCTCCATCAAACTCTACTGGTCTTTAGGAGGCCAATTTCTTTACGATTAATGATAGGGGTGAGTTGTGTAAGAAAGCCAGGAGGAGCAAGAGAATACAGCCTGTGCTTCAGTTCCTGTCTCCGGATTCCTGCCTTGGCTTCCCCTGATAATGCCCTATATAAACTACAAACCCGTTCTTCCCGAGTTGCTTTTGGTCCTAATGTTTTATCACAGCAATAGAAAAACTAAGACAAACTCTGTGATGATCGAGTAAGAATGGCCCCATAGGCCCATATATTTAACTCCTTAATCATCAGGTTGTGGTATTACTTAAGAGGGATTAGGAAGTGGCCTTGTTGGAAGCATATACAGAAGAGAACTGCCAGGTCTTGACACAGTGAGAGAAAATGCACCTAACCCTCAAGAGACTTGAGGACCCAGGGAGTGGGAAGGTCTGGTGAGTTGAGGGTAGGGGGTGGGGATATCCTCTTGGAGACAGGGGTTGAGGAGGTATGGGATATGGAACAGTCACAGGGCACACTGGGAGGGGGATAAAGACTGGACTGTAAAAAAATGATTAAAAACAAAAAAGACAACAACAAAAAAGAAGTATGTCTGGTGTTTAAATAAACCATGCAATATATAAGTTTATATATGTGTGTATAGAGATATAGATAGATATAGACATAGACACAGACATAAACATAGACACAGACATAGATATAGACATACATAAACATGGAAGTGGAAAGGAGGGAGGGAGAGAGAAAGAGAGAAGCTAGGTCTGTCCTGGAATATGGTTCAAGTAGCAATAGCTTTCTGCGCAAGTATGAGGTGCTGAATTCAAATTTCTATCAAGGGCATAAAAGGCAAGATATGATAGCATGCAGTGGTAATCCCAAATGGTGGGGACATGAAGACAAAAGCATACCTGGAGCTTACTAGCTAGGCAAGGTTGCCAATTCAGTGGGCTCCTAAGAGACTTTGTCAATAAGTAAGTGAGTGAATGAATGAATGAATGAATGAAGAATTAGCAAAGAAAACATTTGACACACTTGATCTACACATGCACACACACACATACACATTACACAAAAGAATGATAGAAGTTGTGCATATTAAAGGATAATTAAGAATACATGGCTTAGAAATCAGGTTGTTTTCGATTTAGTTGAGAGCCCTTTGCTAATGTCACCTTCAGCCACTCTACTCTCCCCTCCTGTGTATCACACTTTGCAATGCAAAGCTCCACAGGATATCAGAGTTATACACTCAGCATGGTTTTAGGTTAGCATGGTTCAAATTAAGAAAGCCTTCTCTTCCAAGACTTACAATATGGGAGGGGAACATGCATACATGTCAGTGAACCAGTAAATGCCACAATGAAGATATCTGAAGGTACTAAAGAAAGGGAGAAACTAATCTGAAGACTTAGCAGACTACAGAAGTAATGGTACCCAGTATCTGATTTTTTATAAAATATATCCATTTACTCATTCATTCATCCATTCCATTTCTCTAAGCTTACTGTTTCTTTATCTCTATACCACGCAACTATTCATCCATATCCCCAAAGCTTTACAGACATCTGCCATAGTACTCAAAATTCTACAATGATCAGTTGTATACACTCTATCCTTTCTTTGCCTTTGTGCATCTAGCACTTATAGCACAAAACCTTCCATATGATACGCAGTGTTTTGGACAGCTTAAATGAATATCAAATATGTAATATGTAGAATAAATAAAATTTAAACATCAGTGAAATTTTTACCTTACATTATGAAGAATGGGTGGTTAGCAAGGAGTTTTTAATTTAACCAGCATGTAGATTTTCACTGTGGCCTGTATATAAACACTCCTAAAGTATAAAGACTGTCGATATTCATATAAAGAATAAGATGGAAGACTATTTAAATTTTACAAAGTCTTTAGAAGGCTAGAATCAGATCCAAGGAAGCAAATGGAGAAAAATGAAGCCTAGCACATGTACACAAGTATACACACACACACACCTGTTTAAAGCAGAATGCAAGCATATTTCTTGGCTTTCAAATAGTTATATTGGTTGCCAAAAGATGATTTCTTTCTACATCTATTGCCAACGGTAAACACAATTGTCCTGTCAAATAAACCTAGAAATTCCCTCTATCAAATCCAAGTTGCTTTTTTTTCAATCAATCTAATTACAGAGAAATTAACTCAAATATTAAGTCACATTCTATTTAAGTAATTCTAAATATATTCCTTTATACTTTGCACAACCTGTATTGCTTAATTAAAAATATTATCACGTAGTAGACCATCTCAGATTCTTCCAATAGATGCTTATTATGATATGACATTATGTTTAATAAATTAATAACATATATAAATTTTATGAACAAATGTATACAATTATATAAAACTATAATTTGTTGAACAATAAAAAACTAAAATAAAGTTATCTTAATTTTTTTCTCTTTGAAGTCAGCATAAGGACAATTGTTTTTAATACATTTTGGGAATAAAATTATATACCAACATTGTGCATACCTACTATAAAATAAATGATTCTTAATTTGTAAGAATACTATATTTAAGATTTATTTTTATTTATGTGTGTCGTGTATGTATCTGAGTGTCTGTGTGTTTCAGTGATTGTATATGAGGACCAGAAGAGGACATCATGTCTCCTCCAACTAGAGTTCCAGGCAGTGGTGAGCCATGCTCTGGAAGAACAGCAAGTTTTCTTAACCCCCTGAGCCATGTCTCCAGGCCCATAACAGTCTTTTAAATTGTCAGAATTGGGGTATTTATGTAGTTCCATGGTAGAATGCTTGTCTGCCAAGCACAAAGGCTTGAGTTCAACACCAAGTCTCCTTATAAAGAACCAGAGTTTCCAATAGATTAATTCAGCTAGATTATAAAACCACAGAAAAATAACCTACTGAGCATGATACATAAAGAACAAGAAAAATGACTTGTCCAAATAATTGCAGAGGTCTATCTTGAACCAGCACCTGGCAATTTAAATGATCCAGGGAAGAACTCTACCCCACAGCTTCTGCTTCATAATAAAGTTGAATATAAAGTCAAAAAGAACTCTACATCCTGGCTAATTTCACTGACTATTCTGTGTATCATGAGTCCACTGAATGTGTGGAGGGAGTCAAGGTGAGGTTCTAGAAGAGACAAGACAGACCTAAGATGTAATTAAGACCTTGACATATGAGCTGGTATGTTAGCTATAGGTAACTATAGGAATTTAACATTATGTTATAATCCATATTTTTCCATGGAAATCTGTTAATCCATTGCAAACTTCCTCACTTAGGATACAAATCTGAAAAGGATTCTTAATACTACAGAGAAAAAGTAGGACATTACTTTTGCTATGGAAATATTCTGAGTAAGTCTAGAGTGGTTTCTTTGGAATATTTTTGCCCTATTCAGCATCATCTAAGGGTCCATTCTCATTCAAACCACCATGCCATCATCTAAGGGTCCATTCTCATTCAAACCACCATACCATATAAAACTGAACCTACCTTTGTTTTAAATGATAATGTTTCACTGGTTTTATTTTAATCTTGTTTCATTAAAATGCAAAATATAACAACCCAGACTGAAATGACAGAGTAAATGGTGTGATAGACTTCCTCAGAAGTTGGACTTTGGAGAATCTGCCAGTGAAAAACTTTCCTTTTTTTCTGTATTTTAAGAAAATTGTATTAAAAAAAAAACATTCCTACACCCCTCAGAGTTCTGAATATATACGTGTGTGTGTGTGTGTGTGTGTGTGTGTGCGTGTGTGTGTGCGTGTGTGTGTATCCATACATAAATACATATGTACATGAGCTTTAAAAGCTCTTCAGTAAGTGATTTGGATTCCCAGTTTAACTTTTCCGTGGAATTCAGTGTCAAATGTTAATAAAATGTCTATGTGTTTTTAATGTGTTCTTGTAACCTAACCAAAGAAAATAAACTGAGTCAAATAATTTTATTTTTTTCCTCTGAGAGTGTGAGTAATAATAATTCACATTCTTTTTAAACTTGAATCTACTACTGAGTGTTCTTACAATTCCAAATAAGAAACTGGACCTGGGAAAGATAGAATCAAAAGGAACGTTCTGAAGCCTCAGAAGAGTAGCTGAGAAGTATGATTAGATTACTCAGTCACACCTACTTTACCAACAGTACGGGTGTCTAACCCTTAGAAAGTGCTATCATATGGTCTTTCTTTGAAATTATAAAAATAAAGATACTGGCATCTGTTTGGAGATCAAATAATGTAAGATTGTGAAGCCATGTAAGAGTTATAAAACAAAGATTTTCTCTTGTTGACATAAATTATTCACTTATTTTATTTTGTACAACTAAAAATATAGTGACTGCATAAACAAAATCTAAACAGTGGCAACATCAATAGGCATGCAAAGATGGATGTGGGAAATCTTGTAGCTTTTTTTTTATTTAAAAAAGTACCATAATATTTGTAGTCACTCTTTGAGTGTCATACAATGCATTTTAACTATATTCACCTCCTTTCCTCTTACGAACTCACAGCGACTGTGGTTGCTTGCACAAAACCAAAACAAGATCTCAAGCCAATTATGGCTTCCTAGGAGGAAAAGTCTGTTTTCTTCAATGGTGTGGACTGTGGTAAGTCAACATGTTCCACTGAATGGCTCTAAATCCATGAGTACATGAGCAGCACAAACTAGGCTCAATGGTTAATTTTTAAAAAGAAGAAGATGAAGAAGAAGAACATGAATTTGGGGTTGGAACATGAATTTGGTCTCTATCTTTAAATGTTCTTTTGTGACAATTTCATACAAATAGACAATGTTGACTATTGAATATATACATACATTGTATTTTGAACATATTCATCTCCATTATTCTTTCTTTCCCCCTCCTTTTCCTTGTGAACCATTTATTATTTCCAACAATTTCCCCTCCGAGTTTCATGTTGTTGTTGTTTTTCAATCATTACCCACTGGGTTTATGAGTGGTGTTAGAAGGTGAGACATATTTACCAGCGTTTGAGAAACTTACTGTCGGTCAAAGCACAGAGGAAAATGATTTTCAACCCTTGCAGCAACCCATTAACTGCCAATAGCTTCTCAAGGAAGAGTGGAGCTTCTTGAATTCTTTTTCCACCCACGATGGAATATTGACAGGTCCCATCTTGTGCAGATCTCATGCATGTAACAAGCTACTGTGTGTTTATGGTTGCAGCAGCCATGTCACAACCATACGACATCATTTTGTAGTGCTCCTCCACATTCTCAGGCCCTTACATTCTTCCTTTCCCTTCCTCCATGATGTTCCTTGGGCCTCAGAGGAGGTGATATGTATATCTCCTTTATACGTGAGTATTCAACAGTCATTTATTCTTAACACTTGGTCACTAATAACTCTGCATTAACTGTCATCCACTGCAAAAAAAGCTGCTCTATCCAAAGCCAAGAGCAGCACTATCTATGACTAGAATATTTAGAAGGCATTTTGACAATATGGTCTCTTTTGAAAAACAGCTGTAAGCAGATTCTCTCATAAGCCCTATAACCTTCCCAGCCATGTGTCTTTAACTAGGCATACAATACGAGGCATGAGTTCCCTCCTACAGAGTGGACCTCAGGTCCAAGCAGAAAGTGGTTGATTGCTACATCCATATACCAGGCATGACACTATCACAGCCATGGGCTTATCTTGGCTGGAAGGTTGGCATTGTCACACAGTGTCCACAGCTGAATGAGACTGTGGATGACTTGTCTCCCTCAGCAGCTTGCCTTGTATCTCCCTGCCCTATGCACTATGAGGGCAATAGAAAGGGAGCTTCGAGCTCAGCTGCCATTTGATTTTTCCGTACCTTGCAAACAAAGTGTATAGTGTCTTCAGCAAGAGTCGTACAACAATAAAACTTGTTATTTGCTTCTAATGTCCAGAAAACAATAATAAAAAAAAAATGAAGAATCAGGGTTAGAGAGATGGCTCAGTGGTTAAGAACACTGATTGCTCTTCTAGAGGACTTGAGGTCAATTCCCAGCAACCACATGGTTACTCACAGGCATCTGTAAAGGGATCTGATGTCCTCTTTTGGTGTGTCTGAAGACAGCTACAGTGTACTTATATACATAATAAATAAATAAATAAATAAATAAATAAATAAATCTTTTAAGCCGGGCAGTGGTGGTGCACGACTTTAATCCCAGCACTTGGGAGGCAGAGGCAGGCAGATTTTTGAGTTCATGTCCAGCATGGTCTACAGAGTGAGTTTCAGGACAGCCAGGGCTATACAGAGAAACCCTGTCTCGAAAAACCAAAAAAAAAAAAGGTCTTTTAAAAATGAAGAATCAATGTGTTAATGATTTTTTTAAAATATTTCAAATATGAATTCTCCACTTGATCATACTCAATTCAAATGAGAGTAATTTGATCAAAACACTCATGTAATGGCTATAATGTTTCTTCATATCATAAAGATTTTAAATTCAGTTTTAAAACAATGTAACATATCCATTTTTCTTTCTGAAATGAAAAGTAGACAACTTAAGCTTTTCCTTAACAATTACTAAATGGCTTGTCATTACATTGTAGCTTATCTTTAATCAGAGCTGTACAATTTGTATTTTGTGTATGTACTTGGTTGACCTTCAGAATAGCCTTGTGAAATGTCTATGTGCTATGAGGAGAAAGATTTTTCTGTTAAGGGATGCTATCTCAGTTGAACTTGAAGGATTAATAGGCCTCTTAAAGGTCACTCAAACTAAAAGAGTTTCCAGAAGAAGGAGTTCTTGCCAAAGGAGGCTTGGGTAGTACATTATCATGTGCTTAGAAACCTACAAGTGCCACAGTCAAGGGAGATAAAAAAAAAAATACAGCAAGTAGGGGGGGTTGTATGGGTCCAGGTCCATGGGAGCCAGAAATGTTCTCTGCTAAGAGGATTTTTGGATTTTGTTTCATTTATTCTATTTTGATTTGATTCAGTTAAAAGGAGATACTACATGATGATTTTAGTCATAAAAGTAATGAACTTTTGTATTTGCAATAATTGTGAGAATGAAAAAAGATTGGAGGTCTTTTGGCCCACAGGCATGAGTTGGATTCCCCAGAACGTAAATAAAAATAGCTGAACTAACTACCTCAGTAAACTAACTACCTCAGGGCTGAATGGCTGGAGAACGAGAGTTCCTAGAGTCTCATGAGCCATCCAGTCCAGTCAATTAGTGAACCCCTGTTTCAGTGAATAACCCCATTTCAAAATACAATATGGTAGAATGAATGAATGAGGTCAATAGTGACTAAGAAAGATACCTGAAGACTTTAGACTCTCTGCATGCCCACATGTGTATATACACACATGCATACACCCACAAACATGTATACATACAACCCACATACCAAAAAAAGAATGAATGAAAAGAACTAATCTCGGACAGCAATGATAGTCTGAACAACGCAGTGCTGTATTGGATGAATTCGAGTCAAAAGATGAGATTCATAGGATTTCAGTGATGATCTGATGAAGAAAGATGTAGATATGCTCATTTATTAAAAGACTTACTTGGTACTGTATCTTTGAAATACACACACAAAAATAACTGTAACTATTCTTTATCAATTTAAGTGAGTTTTCACAGACTGATTAAATAAATTATACTTCAGTCCCTTTTTGTTTCCTCGCTAGGTCCTTCACTTAGGTTTTTCTCCCAGTTTTCTGAATACTTTTATGTCTTAAGTTCCATTTATGCTAGCTTACATATTTTATACAAAAGCACTTCAAATAAACAGTGTCACCATGAGGTCACAGGCCCACAAGCTTTGACTGCTTGTCCTGATGCCATTTCATATATCCACCAGCATTCCCATGCTACTCTTAAGGCTGGTGGGAACATTAAATGGAGTTCTGTACACTTACAAGCTATTCTTGGTTCTGTTTTATTTTAATCTAGAAAAAAGCGAGATAGAAGTTCTAGAATCTTCTCTAAAAAATATAATTTGTCAAGATGCTATGGTACTTTATTCAGTAATCTTGATATTTGAATGACTTCAGCACAGGAATTGTTTCAAGCTCAAGGTAAGCCTAGACTACATAGTCTGTTCCAGGTCTCCCTAGTCTACATAGTAAAACCAAAACAAAAAACAAAAAAAAAAAACCAACTATATATAAATGTTGTTGAGAAGATACTTTCAGTTATTCTGTAGAAATATGTGGTATCTGGGGTGATGAATATGCTAATTATCTTGAGTTTGTCGTTTTACATTGTATATGTATACACATATAGAATAGCATCACTTTGTATCTCATAAATACATCTTTATAATTTGTCACTATGCAGCATAATTTTAAGACTATAATTTGCAAGGAGGAAAAGAAAAATGACTCCTCAATTGTTTCTGGTCGGTTGAGGATTAATCTAGTATCTGTGAAAAACAACAACCTCTTCCTCCTTATAATATCTTCCTGACTAGCATCCCTTATCATCACCCCACGCCACAGTCATCCCAAACATCCAACTTGAAAAAGCTGCCAATTGATTTTCTGATATTGAGGAGTGTTGACATGTAAATGACATTCCTTGGTCAACATATTCAGTCCTGTATCCTTATGAACAGAATATCTCTGGTCTATTCATGGTCACTAGGGACAACTGCATTTACATGAAGGAGGAAACAGCAGCGGACTCCCTCACGTCCAGGAACTCTGGACACTCCTATCTCAAATCTACAATCCCAAAGATAAGACATCTTACCAACTCTGCAGGCTGGTGTTTACTGTCTCCTATATCTGGTCTCCCCCGACCTGTATCTGGACTCTCTCCGACTCCCTGACCTCCCCAGCCCCCCAGAATTCAATAAAAATCATTTAATTTTTAAAACAGCACAGCATATTAGAAGTGTAAAATAGATATAACATTATAAGTGAAGACTAGATTAAGATGCCGTACTTAGGACACCACACAGTGCTGTGGAATTCAATGGAATTATTCCTGAAAATACAACCAATAGCCTGCCTTCTGGGAACAAACAACTGAAGTAAAATCTACAAAGTACACGTGTGCATTTCTTTTTCCCTAAGCACAAGAGCAAAGTAATTTATCTAAAACTGAATGTTGTCATCAGTGGGGCCTCAGGGACTCAATAAGCTGACTGGTCTGGATAAAGCTGAGAAATAGCATCGTGACCCCCTCAGTTAATACAGACTGCAGTGCATTGGCTGTTCTCCAAGGAGCCGCCAGCCCGCCTCAGTGGGGAAAATCGACAAAAGATGGGGCATTACTTTGAATACCCTCCTAGGTGATCTCCTTGGCTAACAAAAGCGACTAATCCAAACCTGACTTCACCCACTGGTCCTTCCAGATAAACTGAAAGAACCCTCCTAGCCCGCGGGGATGCCCTACTGCGCAGTGCGCACTGCGGCCTGGGAGCGCTGGGCGGGCGCCCGCCAGATTCGCTCGGCTCCGCAGCGCGCCTTGTCCGAGCCCCGTTTCCACTGTCACCTACACCTAGCAGAAGAGCTCTGCAAGGAGGAGATGGCCTCTACCTCTGTCCTGGGATTCCCGAGGGTGCGCGATCTGTCTTTGGCACCTTTCTGGAAAGAGCATTCATTCCTGAGCTGGGTAAGGTTAGCTTTGAACCTGCTTAGTGTCATGGCCTGAGACCCTCGCCCAGCTTCTCTGGCCAGATTCTCTCTGCTCCCTCCGCCTTCGTAGCTTCAAAAGCATTCCAAGCTGCTCTCCCTAATTTGGAGCCCAATGCCGCCTGGCAACCGGCTTAGAGCTGGTTGGCCACCAGGGGCGCTCTAGGAATTGCAGTTTCTTTGAATGTACCAAGGTGTGTAAAGACCGTGGGCAAAACGCAGAGCACCGGGATAAAGGAAACACTGGTTTTCATTAGTTCCCCAGACCTTCCTTCCCTAGAAAATGAAGTTCCCACCTGAATGAAACTCTAGAGGGATTTTCGTAAATGCCATCAACCCTGGAAACACAGGGCAGTGCCTGCTAGTGGATACTCCAAAGAAAAATCAGAGAGTGAGCAAAACAGTAAATGGAGAAAGCCGTCAGTTGGGAGCATTTGAGAAGTCGTCCTTGCTTTCCAGGTAGAAAAGCCACCAGCATTTACTAGGCACTACTCTTTGCCAAGTTTTCTAGGCTTTGGCAGGCCAATGGGCAGCGGGGTAGAGCTGGCAGACGAAAGCCATTTAGGGAGGACCTTATGGGTGAGGAAGGTGAAACCCCAAATCTTCAACCTGATCTGAAGGATTATTGGCTACTTTTTCTACAAACCTAACCCTTGCCCAGTACGTATGTGCTTTGTGTATAAAGATGGCTCTTTTCAGCTTTTCGTTGATAAACACCAAGGTTCAGAAACCGAGCCCAGCTCTCTTTAACTCACATTGCTCCTACAAGACCCAGCCACCACCAAGAACTTGGCTCGCATTCTCCAGTCATTCTCTCTGTGGTGCAAGGACTGGTGCTCAGGGCCCGTCTGGAAGCCTTTTCCTGCGATTTCTACAGCTCCCATCATCTTACAGTGTGACAAGAGGTGGCCAAAGGCCATACTAGAACTAAGAGCGGAGGGGAAAACAAGCCCACGTGTTCTTGTCTCCGCTGGCATAGCTTTCAGTCACTTGGCCCCAGAATCTCAGGGCGTGGTGAATGAATACCATCCGCCCCACCTCCTGCCCATCCTGGTGCAGGGGCTAGAGGTAACCGGGCTCCTTTTCCCAATCTCCTTTAGAGTGTCTGCTAAAAACCAGAGCCTAGGAATCTGCAAAAAACTCTGAGCCCTGCATCTGAGCATGCGCCATCGCCAAGCGGCTTTTGGTCACAACTCTCCAGGCTGGGCTGCAGAGCGGCGGGAGGAGGGTGGAGAGAGAAACGAGGGGGCGGGGGGAGTAGAGAGGTGGAGGCTCGCGCGCTTGCGCACGCAGCTCCAGGGACCCTAGGTTTTCTATGGGATTCCCAATCTGCAGCAGAGATTCACCCGAGCGTGTTGCAGCAGCGGCCGCTGGGCTTGCAAGGCGCAATCCGAGAGGGATTTAAGCAGCCCGGAGCTCCTAGAAAAGGAGCGAGCGAGAGAGAGAGAGAGAGAGAGAGAGACCCACTCACAGAGACGGTTTAGCCGTCAGCCTGAATTAAATATATATATTTTTGAAAGAACTGTTGAGTTTTCTCATTTTCCTTAAGTGACGGTGCACAGCGCTATAACTGTAAGTGGAAAATATAATCTTCTTCGTTGCATTTTGCATGTGTAGCGCAGCCGATTGTCAAGAGATGCTTTGGCTATTGTCGCATATTTTGCTTTGCATAGATGCTACTAAATACATGGTGACAGTTGCCTTGGTTAACGTTAGTGGGTCGGAATGTGCTGCTAGTTCATAGGGGACCTTTTGGGATAATGCAGTGGGGGAAGGAGTGTTTATATGCGGCGTGTTCAGAGGACTTAGGCTAGATTTAAGACAGGTGAGACTAGGTGCTTTTTTAGTATAAGACTACAAATAGGTGGATTTCCTTAAACGGACTTAAGTAGCTAATTAAACGATTGTGAAGTTTCCCAGTTGCTGATAAAACTATTGGGCAGTTGCAGTTAAGTACCAACCTGTCATATGTGGGATTGGTGCACCATTTTTTTTTTCGCGGTGGAGAAGCACAAAAGGTGTTTGCTAAGTAAAACTGAGTGGACGAGGCTGGTGTGGGCATCACCATTGGTTGCTATGCAGGATGCTAGTGTTTAAAACCCAAGGAGTTAGGCGCCCAAGTATATTGCTTAGTACTTGGAAAATGCTGTTTTCTTTTTCTTTTCTCTATTCGTCGCAATGATGAATAGTTAAGAAAAAGAAAGCTGCTCTATAGCATCTTTGATTTTGAGCTGTGTCGAGAGTGGCTGGATGAGGACCTAACTAGCTACCTGACACTGCATTCCGCATTCGCATTCCAGAATGCAGGGCTGGGAACTGCACCCCTTGGCATGTTGCATTTGGTAATGTTGCTTTAAAGGAGAAAAGGTCGTTCTGTGTTTTTAACTTAAATTAGGTTGTTCCTAGCTCGGAAAGTGGAAGAGGGGTCTTCACAAGGTCAAACCCTGTTTGGGGAGTAAAAACAGATTACCGAAGAATACCCTCCAGGGTGTGAGAATATGTAAGGGGAGGGGGTAGAGATGCGGGGATGTTTCTCACAGGCAAGGAGAGGGAGAGAGCTCATCTCTGCACGAATGTACTCAGTGAGATGCCAGAGTGGGAATCCATTTTTCCAGAGTTGCCCTCCTGTCCATATTTTGGAGACTAAAATGAGATGGAATTGCTGGTGGGTGTGGAAGGCACAGAGTACACAGTCTGTGAGCCACGTCCCACTTGAAGGCACGAGAAGCCAGGGAGTTTTATTTCTACATATTTTGTTCTTAATTTAAAAGAATTCTAGGCTAAGACAAATTTAAAATGAAACTTGTGCAAACTCATTTTAGCCCATTATCATTTAAAGTGTCTCCATCTGCATGTGGCATGGGGGTGGGGTCTGCATCACTGTAGACCTTACCAGTGTCCTCTCACCAAGACTGGAGGGCTAAATAACCCCAGAGAAGTGCTGCACTGAAACAGATTGGCAGAATGGTCTGAGGCAGACAAGAGAAGAGGGGCTGCTGTGTACTGGATTTCCACAGAAAAGTCAATCTGATCTCTGGGATGAAAATAAATAAATGTGCCCCTAATCAGGAGAAAAAAATAAAAAACAGTTTGCACATCTTTTGATGGTTTGATCGGTCCAGCCATTTTCAACCCCTCAAAAAAAAAAGTGTGATTTATTTCAATGCATACAATTTGGGATAGAAAATTCGAGAATAGCCTCTCCCTGGAAATCCAAAGCCTTTCCTCTTCCTTACGCCAGGGCAGAAAGACCAATCGTGGTCACATTTGAGCCATACCCCGTTGCCATCACTGAGTTGGCATCGGTTCGGTGACCGGTGTATATGTTGCCCTGCATTGATAAATAGGCAGCAGAGGAAATGGGGGAGTCACATATTAGAGATCGTTGATGCTGGGTCTTAGATTCTCTGGCTCCTGGACTGACAGGTATAGAGGCTCACATAACACAGAGTCCTTTATACAGCATCTATTCTAAAGCTCTTGTCTTACAGATTTGGAAATGAGGCCCAGAGCCATGCAACTAGATAAAAAAAAAAAAACAATTAACTTCTGGTCTATGGGACAATTAAAAAGTCACGTTAAGTGCAAATATTTTCTTCTCCTCGCAGTGTTCAGCATCCTCAGCGATACTGCTGTAGTCTTCAGATATATATGCCTTATGTTTTGCATATGGTGTGAGATGGTCTTCCTGGGTGAGGAGGGGCTTTTACACTCTCCTTTGCCTCTTTCCTATCGCCCCTCACCTCTAATAAAAACCACCTCATTGGGTTATGTTTGTTTTCTTTATAATTTTTAGTCTGCTCTCCCTGGTGTCCTGTGCATCTCAATCAATTTATTTAAGACCTTTAGTGTTTCTGGGAGTCATCAGCAAACCAGAGGCAAGGGTAGTTCCTGTATGAAACCTGCCTGGATCCACTCCCAGAATCCCTCGGGGGCTCCAGGCTACAGAGATACTGCAGGTGCCATCCCCACCCCTCTGCCAGTCTAGCCTCCTCCCAAGCTGCTGCAGCTGCAGGAATGAGGATGCTGTGGAGCAAAGAAGCTGCAGGATAAACATACAGTGGACTCTGCCAACTCCCCCGGCTCCTGGAAGACAGAAGCCAAATCAAAGATGTGCATCTCCAGGCTGTATGGAAATCCTCCAGGGGAAGTCACCTGCAGTGGGGTGGGGCAGAAAGGCTATTGGGAGAATGCTTGGTGGGGTTAGAGAGGAGGGTAATGAGGCTTCACGATGCCTTTGGAGCTTTTCAAGCATACATACGCACACAGCTTTTCTTTCGGGTGATGTGTTCTTCTTTCTTCTTGCACAGCTTTCTTCACTTGTCAGCTGAACTACAGCTATGGCACCTATATGGCCCGCTTCTTCCCTTTCCCCTGCCTTTTCTCGTCTTTTCCTTATCCTTTGCTTTCTCACCCCCCCCAATTTTCTCATTTTTTTCTTTTCATCCATAAAAATATTTCTAGAGTGCCTACACACAGTTCCATGTCGTTAAAAGATAATCTTGGCCCTCCTGTTCTTTCTCCAAAAATATAATCTCTCAGACACTCGGGAAGACAGCTACAGCCAGCACAAATGTCCCCAGGAGGCAATGCCAGCTATTCCTATTCCCCAAATGATGAAGCATGGGGGTAGGGCTATGCAGTATAGAGCAGGGCAGAGGAAGGCCTTGGTGGTGCTTTTCCATTCACAAAAGGAGCAAAACAATCTTAGGTATTGTTTAATCTGAGGTAGCAAGGGTTTCTAGAATATGCACCAATTGACAGCATAATGTTACCCCTCCCTTCCTGATAAACATCTTCTAAAAGGGAATGAATGACCTCTGTCTTGGATGTGTTCTGTTCATTAATAAATATATATATATATATATATATATATATATATATATATATATATATGTTTTCAGTTAATTAGTTGTGATGTTGCAGTTTTGTCCCAGGCTGTTCTGGATACCAGGTAGCCTTAATAGAGACCCAGAGACTTGTGGCCGCTGAGGGTCTTGCTTTAGTTGGTTATATGTGAGCATGTTCTGTAATTGAAGAATATGCCCAGGAATATTAATATCCTTTCTGTACAGGATTTTCTGTATAGAATAGCATGATCAGAAGGGTTGTGTTTAGTGGAACTGCATACACATGTAGATTCTGAACAGCTCAGAGGGACTCCCAAAGGAGTTTTGCAGGATGGCTTACAGCATCAATATCAGTAGCAAATGTGTAATTTCTTATTGCTAATCCCAGTATGTTATTGTAATTCCAAACGGTCATTTTCATTGTACAGAGTGGTTTCTGTGCACCTCAGATTTGTGATTATTGGAATGTAAGACGATTGTTTTTATAGAGAGAATTGAATTCATTGGGGCTTAGGAGTGGTTCAGTTGGTGAAGTCTTTGCATGCAAATACGACACTCCACATTCAAACCCTAATACCTGCATGAAACCCTGGGTATAATGGTATATGCTTATAATCTCAGTACTGGGGTAGCAGAGACAGGCTGCTCCTTGCAGCTCACTGACTTACTGTCTTGGCCTAATAAGAGAGCATCAGATCCCAGTGAGAGGCTCTATCTCAAAAACAAAAACAAACAACAAAAACAACAAAAACCAAGGTAGATCCAGTTCGATTTATGGCTTCCAAGACTTCCATAAATATGAGCACAGACATATACACTCACACATGCATGCATACAGACATAGAAGGGAACACATTCGACAAATCTAAGGTTTAAATAGACATTGTCTATCTCAGCTATATATAATAGGTATATCACTAATTCTAAAAAAAAAAACTGTAATGCGGATGAACAATTGCTGTTTCTATCTCCCTCATAGTTATCTAGTCCATTCCTCCAACATAAATAATGTCGATGGTATTTAAGGAAAATTATAACCTTTAAGACTTTATAAACAGTATGAAATCATGGTTTTAGCAAGCTTTATAGTATTTCTACAATATCTACATATATTTCATACCAGAAAGTCTAATATCTGTTAATTAAATATTTGCTTGTAACTTTCACTTAAAGTAAGTAAATAATTTCTATAAAGGCCATACAGAATTAAGACTAATTCTGTTTTAAGTATCTTTGAGGGAACTGGGGAGATGATTCAGTTGGTAAAGTGCCTGCTGCAGAAGCGTAAGACCCGAGTTGAATCCTTAGCACCCATATGAAAGCCAGGTAGAGTAGTGTACATCCGTCACCTTAGCAATGATGAGGGCAGAGACAGGCAGATCTCTGAAGCTGACTGACCAGCAAGCTTAGTCAGTGAACTCTGGGATCAGTGAATGGTCCTGTCTCAAAAAAGAAGGTGGAGGGCAATAGAGGAAGACATTCAATGTCAACATGATATCCACATGCACATGTGCTCCTAAACACATGTACCTTCACGTGCATAACACATGAACACAGACAGGAAGATAAGCATCACACACATGCACACACACACACACACACACACACACACATAATTTAATACATTTTTACTAAAATTAAATACTATATACTAAAGAATACAATTTACTTTTAGTAAATATGTAAAATATTACATCAGTTTATTTTTTTAAGTAGAATGCTGGGCTAGAGAGACTGCTCAGTCATTAAAAGCTAGGCTCCCAACTGAAAGGACAAGAGTAACATGCCAGTCCACTCTTTTATTGATGTTTCTTTTATTGAAAATGGTTTTTTTTTCTCACACAGTATATTCCTAATTACAGTTTCCCCTCCCTCTACATCTCCCAATTCCTCTCCCCTTCCCTTCCCATCTGGATCAATGCCATTTATGGCTCTCATTAGAAAACAAACAAGTTTCTAAGGGATACCAATAAAATATAATAAAATAGTATAAAAACTGCTTATTAATAAGCAGAAAGATTATTTGTTTATATACTAGACTTGACATTGACAAGTTATCAAGGAAAGATAAACCTAGACAATAAAAGCTATGCACTGCATTTATTTAGATTGTGGTATTTGAAGCTACCAAATTATGTTAGTGTGTTCCCACTGTGAAGGGACTACAACATTGCATTTCCCATTTATGGTTTGTTTCTAATGATGGCTTTGCTTTCCTGGTTCGATTCATTGAGAACTTTACTAGGTGAAGGATCTTGATGATGCATTAAAAACTACTTAATGAATGAACCAAAAAATGGAATAGCAAATTACTTGAGAATCTTCAAGGAGATTTGATGCTTTAATAAGGGGCCTGTGAATACATTACACAGATGCTCTATAATCGTGAGCTCCCTTAATGCACACAAACCAGGTAAGTTTCTTTTTCTGGGTGTCTCCATTGCCTTGCATCAGTACCAACCTTACAGAGATGATCTAATATGTAACCACCGATTGTTTACTTTTGATAAAGCATATAATAATGACCATCATTTCCCATGACTTGTTGAATAATGTCTGGGTGAACATTTTACACTGTTTTGTTCAAATTACAATTAAGACCTAGAGTGCTCTCGTCTACCAAGTAGCTCTCGATCTCAAGATAGATAATACAATAATTGCTAGCCTTTTTAAAAATAGAAATTGGGTCTCTTTTAATTAAAGATATTTCATCTTAAAGCCAGACGGTGGTGGTACACACCTTTAATTCTAGCCCTCAGGGGGCAAAGGTAGATGGATCACTGAGTTTCAGACCAGTCTGGTCTACAGAGTTCCAAGACAGTCAGAGCTATACAGATAAATCTTGTCTAGAAAAAAAAACTAATTATTTTTTAAACTATTTCTTATGAAATACAATGTTAACAGATCAGTTGAAAATATTACCAGTTATTATAAGCCCATAAACAAAACTTTATTTT
This sequence comes from Grammomys surdaster, assembly GCF_004785775.1. Taxonomy (NCBI): domain Eukaryota; kingdom Metazoa; phylum Chordata; class Mammalia; order Rodentia; family Muridae; genus Grammomys; species Grammomys surdaster. The sequence goes on from NW_021604657.1 coordinate 4,696,566, forward strand.
TCTCAATTATTGCTCATGGAAGTACCTTCCTGAAAGTAGAAGCTACTTCTGTTTACTCACTATGCCTTAGGCTCTGAAAAACCCAAAATTTTTAAAGAGCTGGGTGTAAATAGATTCTTTTTTCTACATTGTTAACAGGTTGAATGCATTTCAAAATCTAGGTAAAATTTCATTAAGTCAAAAATAAGACTCTTATATTTATATTGTTTTGTATGTTGGAATGATTTTTAAAGTTGGTGGTTTCTTAAACAGTAGGCTTTCTGCTACAGGATTCTCTGGTGTTTTAGATTTGGCACTAGTTGTATTAATTTGTTGCATGTATATGCTTGTTTCTGATTTCTTGAGATCCAGTATTTAAATTATAAGTGAAATACCCCAAGGATGACTAATCAAGCATTATTAATAGTGTTGAAATGCTTATTAATGTAATATTTTATTTTTAAGCATCATCTGGTATTGTTCACATCTGACTCTTCAGTGGAAACTTCTGCTTGTTGAAATTTAATTATGTTTGTGGAGGTCATGAAAAACTTAGCTCATTTCAAAATTTCAAATCTTTCTGTAATTTTTACATAAAGAGTTTGATGTTTGTTTTCTTTCTCACGTAGGAAATTTTATGAAAAGCTAAAATGTGAAATCAGTTTAATTTGCTGATATAAAATTGTTAGTTTTTCCTTAAAGGATCATGTAAGTACTCAGATCTCCACGGTAGATGAAAACCAACCATTTAATCATCCATCAGTTTAGGCAGTTTTGGGGAAACTCCTCACTAATACTTTACTTGGCTTTAAAAAATGACAAGAAATATAATCAAAAATATTCAAGAGGGTATGGTAGCCCAAGCATATAATCTCAACAACTTGAGAAACTAAGGAAGAAAGGCCACAAGCTCAAAGCCTGGAGATGGCTCAGGAAAGTACTTGTTATATAAAATAGAGAGGAATTTAGGAACACACCAACATCAACCTCTGGATCACACACACACACACATATACACACACAATCACAGAAACACACATGTGTCAGCATACATCCATGAACACATTCAGACACATACACACACAAACACACACACACATACACACACACACACACAACCTCATGTGGCTACAGAATACAATCAGAGCCAGCTTAAACAACCTAGTAGGTCTTTGTCTCAAAATATAATAAAAGAAAATTTTCAAGCCAGATGCAGCCAGATGAAGCCCAATATTTTATTGGGTCTATGACCTTCTATCGATTAGTTAATCTCTTGGACTCATTTTCTGTAGTAATTTACAGCCCTCTTGAATACAAAATAGCCCATGTATATAACAGAAGGGCTCATTGCTGAAAATATGTAACCAATGATAGATACCCTTTGAAAGCATCCTTTTCATTGAGAATCAATGCAATTTTGGTCACCATAGCAACATTTAGTTAACTGTAGAACATCCTCAAATAAGATACTGTGACGACCCTCAAGAGTCATACCTAGTAGAAAAGAAGACAGACGAAGTTCAGTAAGTCAAGTGAAACAAGAAGCTGGCATAGTCCAGCCATGAGAACATACACCTGTAACACAGTATGTGGGAAATGGAGATATGAGGCTTAGTAGCTCAAGGCCAGCCTGGGCTACATGACATACTGTCTTTAAAAGAAAGAAAGAAAGAACAAAATTGATTTCGAGGCATAGGAGGAGAATCTCAGAAAGAAATGCCATTATGAAAACCTCAAAGCCCCAGTTTCTCTCAGTCCTTCTTTAGATGCACCCTCTTTATTTCCTCTTCATCACCCCACTATATAATTCCTATATATAGCTGAGAACTGCAAAGACAGCATCATTTGTTTCCTTACTGAATGCATTTGAAGTTCATCTATGGATTATTATTCTATGTAGGTAAATAACCTGGCCTCCCTCACCATCCTAGACTGAATTTAGTAAAAACAGCTCAGGAGCCCTGCCTTGTGAAAGGATTAAATGGTATACTCCAATACTGCTATCCTTCACTACCTTCTGAAACACACCCTCCACACCCACCCCATTACTCCAACTCACCCCATGACTAATCTTTCAACCTATATCTGTAGGAGGAGACGTTTAGATTCTACTCTTTCATTCTTTTCTCTCAGGGCTTTTACAGTTTAAAAGAAAATCCACGCAGCTTTTTCCTATTAAACCAAAAACCTATTTGCATATTTTCTACACACACACACACACACACACACACACACACACACACACCATAACCTTACTGTTTTTAACAGTTCTAAGAGCTGCTTCCCCTTTCTTCTAATTCTTCCTCTATTTACTGGGGCATTTAAGTGATTTCTAGCCTGCAGACACAAGGAACATCTTTTTCTCCCTTGAGGTTGACAAATGTTGGTCCTTCCTTTCGAGGCTTCCATACATAGTACAAGAAGTACAAGATGAGTATGAAGTGGATTTCTGGTTCCAATCTTTTGTGTTGACTTTCTTACTTTAAAAAAAAAAAAACCAGAGGATTTAAAATTATCTTATAAGAGTGCTGAGGTCAACCCTACAAATGTCCGTATAGCAACTGCAATAGTTAGCACCTAGTAAACAATCCCTCCCCGTGCAGACCTTTGCCCCCATCTCTCTCCTTCCTGCCCACCTTCTCAGTCTGAATTTCATTATTTCTCCCACTCTCACATAGGTGTGTTCTGCTGTATTTTTTCAAGTATGTTTGACCTACTGAGCCCGGCTGAGAGCAAAATTATAGTTAACACATACAAGTGCCAGGTAGTGTCATGAGTGCAACGTTAGGAAAACCGTGCTAACACAACTAGTGTCCTAGCTTAAAGCTGTGTTTTTGCATCCATTTGGGAAAAGAAAAATCTCTTTTATTAAGGCATATTTTGTACTACAGACTCCAAAGTTTCAGGAGAGTAACATTCAACTGATGCCAGTCATCTCCCACTCCAGTGGCACGCTGGTGTATTTAGTAGTATCTTGTCTTTCTTCGTGGTTTCTTCCAAGGTGCCTCTCACACCCGTACAACACTGCAGAAAGCACCATACTTCACGCCCTGTGCCAGGTCTGTCTCAGTCGCTTGCATATGCTTTGTCCATCAAGGAAATGCCTATGAAATAATATCAAGAAAATGGCATAAATGAAGGCCATAATGATGCATGCAGAATAGGTCACAGAGAAACATACACACATAGAGGTAGGTTAACACATACACACATGATACACCAGCAGTATCTCCACTGCAGATTATTTACTAAATTTTTAAGCAAAACAAATTTTAGAGAAGGGGCTGAAGAGGTATCTATTAAGACAACTTACTGCACTTGTAGGAGATTCAGGTTTAGTTCACATGGTAATTCACAATTGCCCATAGCCACTCCATCTCCAAGGGATCTATTCCCCTCTTCTGACCCCAATGGGCACTAAGCATGAACATGGTACACATACATACATACATTCAGGCAGCACTTACATGCATAAAATAAAAATCAGTAAATATTAAAAGCTATTTTAGAGCAATTGATATATAACAAATCAGTGCTTGTAAGAATCCCATTAAGATGGTGTCTATTTGAAAGGTTCCCATTTTGCGTAGTTGGAAGTGGCGATGAAAAGCTGGTAGTAAGGACATAATAGACTTAATTCTTGAGGATACTTTTTCAAAACTTTGATGGTTACTTTTCCTCGAAGACTTCTCTAGAAAAATTTCTGGAGAAGAAATGATCTACTGCAATCCATACCTACTCACAGTTCAAATTTTTATATTAATCATAAGTGTATTTGGTCCTGTGATCAAGGCCACTGTGTCTACTAAGCTTTGTGGAACTATATTTCTAAGGCTGTTTGCAAAGGGATCTTAGATTAGAATGTGCTTATTAACTTTTTGTTTTGTTTCTGAAGAACTCAGCCAGGAAACTTGCTTTATTGAGACCAGAAGGTGAACTATGGGGTAAAGATAGCATTGGGTCAGGACTAATTACAGGACTAATTAGAAATGTCTTTCGGATGTGAAAGCTATACTCTGGGCACCACAGGGTGCAGCCTTGGAAAAGTAACTTCACTTCTCTGAATTTTAATTTCACCCAGTGAAGAATTTGACCCAGCCTGATTAATTAGGGATTAGTGAGAGATGGATACATTTGTGAATATACTCTACACATTGTACCCTGTGAAGAAAAGGAAATTATTATTATCACTTGGCTTTAGAATCTTAGTTTAACCTTGGTTTTTTAAAAGGTAACTCAAGAATCAAGACACTGATCTTGTGGAAAATTCTACATGGAGATTATATCTGCTAAAAATCAGTCTTTCTTTCCCCTGTCCACCCCAACTGCAGGTCCATAGATAGACTACATAGTATATATACATAGTATATGGACATATATGTATATGTATGTGTATGTGTATGTGTATGTGTATGTGTATGTGTATGTATATGTATATACATAGATGAATGTCACATAGCTTCAACCAGGCCTTCCTCTTTTTGATTTTGTTTTGGTCTTGTTTGTTTGTTTGTTTGTTTGTTTTATGCCTTTGAATGAAATAGCAGGCCTGGTGGCATAAAACTTTAATCCAGCACTCACAGGCAGAGTCAAGTGGATCTCTGAGTTCAAGGCTAATCTGATCTACAGAGGGAGTTCCAGCCATGGCTACGCAGAGAAACCTAAGGAAGGAAGGAAGAAAAGAGAGAGAGAGAGAGAGAGAAAAGAAGGAAGGAAGGAGAAATCCACTCTGAGAATCCTGTGCCCTCTTCTGACCTCCACAGGAATGAAGCACACACATAGCACAGAAATACATGAAGACAAAACATTCATACATGTCTGAAGAAGAAAGACTAATTAAAAGTTGACAGGAAACCCTAACTACCAAATGTTTAAGAAGTATCTACATTATCTCTATGAGATTTCCTATATGGCTGAAAAACCTGAGTCCACAATCATGTCCTACCTAGTAGGAGCCTCTTCTTATAGAGAGGCTTTTGTGGGAAGAAAGGCAGCCGTGTTTCATGCCCACAGGCTAGTTCTACTAGGGTCTATTTAGAAATAGGATTTTCAGCCCACTGAGGTAAGAGGCTTAAAGCTCACATTGCTCGTTCTTCTCTTGAATTTAGCATGTAAATATGAACATAAACCATACAAGGACACCATGGCTTCCAAAAGAAACAAAAAGCCCCATAGATGCCCACACCCACAGAGAATCTGTTGTAGTCCAGCTCTGTGCCTCCTAATGCAGTCAGGACATGTTTCTTTTGAGGACAATGGAAATTGCTGCTCCTGAGCTATCTACAGCACCAATAATCAAAATTTAATCCTTTCTTAGGAACCCTAGTCTAGGCTTGCTAGCCAAAAGCATCTCTGTCTACTCTTGGTAGAGCTGGGCACATGCTATAATCACTGTGCTTATAGCTTTTCTCCTACAAAATTGGAAAATACTAGAGAAAAGAAACTACATCTGATAAGCACCTGGCTCCTTTAGGTGACATGTCACCAGACATCAGTAGAATAGGAGTTATTAGTAAATTGATTATGCATTGCCCCTCATTCAGGTGTGTGTTATTCCTTAAACATCTCAGAACAGTAAGAAATAGCATGGATCTGACTCTAAGGACACTAATGTCCAGGATGCTATGGAACTACTCGCTTAAGGTCTTGCCTGTTTCCTGTGTCAGCCTCTTCCCTCACCTCCTGTCCAGAACAAGTGGCAGAAGAGAGCAAGGCCCATTTCTATTTCTTCTTCATGACTATATCAAAACTGGTTGGGAGGCAGATGTGGTGGTGCACACCTTTAAAGCACACACGATAGTGCACACCTGTCAGGAGTCAGAGACAGAAAGACTCTGCTAAATACTGCCTCATCTATATAGTGAATTCAAGGCCAGCTGGAACTACAGAATGAGACAGTGTCTCAGAAAACCAAAAACAAATAAAATTATGCCAAAAATTAAAAAAAAGAAAAGAAACCAAACTGGATACAAAGCAGAAATTTATGTCTCAAGGATTAGTATAACTTTAGTAAGTTTGTAATTTCTAGAAACAACCACTTTTCTGATACCTCCAAAGTAACCTGAAAAGTCCTAGATCAGGAGCCAACAAGATGGCTAGTGGATGAAGGCACTCACTGCTAAACCTGATAACCTGAGTTCAATCCCCATGGCCCTTCCCCAATACACATATATGTACAAAATTGTAATGAAAAACATTTTAATATAAATACAGACTAGTCCAAAATACTACCATAGGATAGGAAAGGAAAACCTGGTAGGACATGTTTGAAACGATAATGAAAGAGTAAAAGTACATAGCAAACCCATTATATAAACTGGTTTTGGCTTTAAGGAATAAGACAAAATGGTGTATGATTCATAGGACATAACAACATGGCCAGAATTGCTGTTTGGATATTAAAAGCTGCCATGTGAACTGGAATGGGTAATCATCAGAGGAAAAAAACCCAGACTGAGGTTACCTAGAACACAGGGTAAACTTAGAAAATTAACTTTCTTCCTAAGAGGTGTTGGTAAAAGACAGTGCACATAGAAGGTTTCTATCATTCATTGTTGGCTGTGAGCCATGACCAATTCATGTGACTATTGGAAGCTTTCCTTGGGCCACATTTGGAGAGAAATGAAATCAGAAGTCATTTGTACCTTGTAATATTAGTCAGCTATTTTGTAAAGAACTTATCTTGTGCCAGCAATTGTGCTGAGTATTTCTATTTCTGCACATGGCTTCCTTGATTCTACCCCTACAGATCTATCACGTAAGTATTTTAAGGTAAGCTTCATTCTATAACTGAGAAAGTGTGTCTCATGAAGAAAACACGTTGTCTAGGTTGACATACCTACTCAATGGAAGACTTATTCAAACCCAAGGCCCTCTCTCTATCCAATCCCCAATCATACAACAGAGGTATTTTTTTTATTATGTTGAAAGTATACATAGTAACAGAAAATGATATTAAAAATCTCCATGTGCCCTTACTGGCTCTAAGGATAACTATCAAGAACACTTAATTTACCATTCAGCACTCTCTATCCATCCCCTCGAATGTATTAGTTTCAATGCATTAAGCCATGCTATAATTTCACATATGAATATTTAAATGTATATCTTTATGGTCTCCTTAAAACATTAACAGCACTTTTAACAAAGAAAACATTATTTGAAGACATTTGATGTCTTCAAATATCCCTTTACTGCTTTAATCTCGTGATTCAGCTTCATAGTCAAATCGTCTCAGTTTAGGATCACCTAGAAGACACATCTCTGGGCATGTCTATAAAGGCACTCGAGAGAAATTAACTGAGAAGAGAAGATCCACTGTGAATGTAGACACCACCATCTTGTGAAGGTGGGTCCAACACTCAATACAAAGAAAAGAGAAGGCAAAAAACCTTGAGGAGCACCAACATTCATCTCTCCCAATTTTCCATCTGTGATGGGGTGTGACCAACCACCTTCCATTCCTATCACGATGCCTTTCCTGCCATGAGGGCCTGACTGTACCTTCTACCAGAGAGACAAAGTAACTCTTAATCAAATTATTTTCATGGTGTAATTTGCCACAAGCATGAGAAGAGTGACTAATACAAATCTTATTAGTACCCATATGGGCTATGTGAATCAAAATTCAAGTAGAGTCTACACATCCCAAGTAGTGAACAGTCAGCAGCCTATTTTATCCAAAACAAAATTGCTTTTCAACAGAGAGAAATAACAGTGTAGGTAGGTAAGTTTTGGCCATATATATGGCCCAGTTATTCTGAACAAGTTCCATAAGCTTTGGAATACAAAAATTACACCCTGAGATTAATAGCAAGGACTACTACTGTGTATTTGGAAATGCTTAGGACAGCCTCTGGCATATGTAAGGTTTTCAATGAATTCTGATTTCCATTCTGAAGAGGAAAAGGGGAAAAATCGTAAGAGTGGTCCAAGACGCTTGAAGAAACTTCTTGGAGTGCTTTGGCTACTGATCCTTGGAGAGCACTCCCATTTTGTTTCTGGACCACAGTTGTGCCAAAGTGGCTAATGACTAATGGCTCTCAGTCTTCCCCACCAACGTGTTTCAAGCTCTACAGCATTCCCCACATAAAGAGGAAGCCTATGGCTTTAAAATTATCTCAAATTCAGAAACACTGCAATATTTAAAGTATGTCGAACCTCATACCAATTAAACATTTAAAATTAGTGTATGTCATTATATATTGTGATCAGAGGCTACAATTATATCTGAGAGGTAAGCTGATAGAAAATAAACAAAGACTGTGTTGGTTCCTTTTGTGTATTGGCACAGTAATAAAACACTGTGCCAAAAGGCAACTTGAGGAAGAAAGTCTATTTTGCCCTATAGCTACAGAGGGAGAGTCCATAATGGCAGGCAGGAGGTATGGCAGCAGAAACAGGAAGCTGAAGGTTCATTTGCATCTTCACTTACAAGCATAAAGCAGAAAGTGAACTGAAAGCAGAGAAAGGCTTTAATACAGGAGCCCACCCCCCAATGACAGACTTTCTACAGCAAGGTCACATCTCCCCCATAGCCTCTCCAAACAGTGCCACCAACTGCGTGCCAAGTATTCAAATGCCTAAGCCTATGGGGAATATTTCTCACTTGAACAAGAGCCAATCTGATTCATGCCTGAGCTAGCTTTTTATTTTACAAATTTGGGCAAAGCCATTCATTCTTCAGTGGTTCGGTTTAAGGTATAAAATAGAAATTCTGAATAAGAAAATCTTAATGATCAAATATCAATGCATTGGAGAAGAAATTTAAGTATATGTTAGAAACAAGTTTAAGTTGACCCTAACACTTAATGTGTATGTGGTCTCATGCAAAATGATTTAGTCTTTCTGGACACCAGTCTTCACATTACATTGTAAAATTCATTACATTGTAAAATGTAACTTAGTTTCTCAATGTTATATTTAAGATAAAAATAATATGCACTATATGCTTGGCAGAAGCCTAATCTTTTATTGCTACTTAATAATTATTACTATATCATTAGTTGTTTTTAGTAAAATTAATATTGGCTACTTGTAATTTTTAAAATGTTTTTACTTATTCTTTGAGAATTTTATGCAATACATTTTGGTTATTCTTTCCCCTCCCCCAACTCCTCCCAGATCCTTCCCTACTTCCTTCTTTGCCCAACTTTGTTTTCTTTCTCTCTTTAATAACAAAGCAAAGCAAACAAAAACAACAATAGAATCACCAAAACAAAACAACCACAGAGTCCACTTTATGTTTGCCAACTACTCCTGGGACTTACCCTGGAACATAGTTTATATAACAGTGTTTATAACAGTTTATAATCCATTAAAGAAAATGGATTTTTTTTTCCTGCCCTAGCAGCTACTACCTTCAAATAGGTTCTAGGTTAGGAGTGAGACTTTGTGCTCTCAGCCCTCCTCTGTGCTGAGGTTTTGTCTGACTTAAGCACATACAAGTCTTATACATGCTGTCATGGTCATTATGAGTTTGTATATTGTCTGACATGTTATGTCTCAAAAAATACTGCTTCCTTGAAGCCATACCTCTAGCTCTTTAAAGTCTTCCTACTCCCTCTTCCACATGGATCATGAGAATTGTGGAAAAGGGTATGATAAAGTCTCTTGTTCACTACACTTTGTCTGTGTGTTGATTGCAAGAAGAGGCTCCACTGAAGAGGGATGAGCCTCACAATCAGCCTTTGAATTACTCAGTAAACCCAGGCTTGCTTTAACTTTCTCTCAAAGATTTATAGCTATAAAGCCCTAGGGGAAATATCCATCTGATTTAAGATAGATCACTCTTTTTTATATTTTAACTGAAATAAATTTCTGGGTTTTTTTTCTCCTTAGAAGTAAGCTTCATTAACAAACAAGTAAACAAACACAGAAATCTAAGTAGAAATCTTGGAAACAGTGGGTGACAAATTTTATTGCATCTCATGTCAAACCCAGTCTCGATTTGGTAGTCCCAAGAGAATCTTCCTGGATGGGAACTTTTCACACTAATACAGCTAACATCATGTGCTTCTTCCATATGCCACAAATTGAGCTGAGCCCCAGATATACAAATATACACAGGAAAAATCAGTAAACCTGGCATGATGGTGCATGCATATATGTATATGGGGGACAGAGACAGACAGATAAGCAGTTCAAGACTGGCTTTAACTACATGAGACCCTTTCTTTAAAATAAAGTGGCAAATGTCTATTTTCAAGGAGCCAAATGAACTAGATCTGATATTAAGTTAGTATTAAAGTGGTAGTATTTTGGCCAAAGAGAATAACTTAATACTTTCTTTCCATTTGAAAACAGCATCAACCAGGTATAGTAGCACATGCTATAATCCCAAAACTGGACAGGCTGAGGCTGGGGCACCTCCATAAGGTCTAGGCTAGCCTGGATTATACAGAAAATTCCAGAATTATATAATAAGACCCTGAATATAAATAAATAAACAAACAAATAAACATAATAGCAAATGTGTCTTAATTTTTTTAATCAACTCTAGATCAGTGAGTTTCATAGCCTAAAGAAAACCTGGATTATGACTTAGATTCCATTTAAGATTATTTATTTGCTTACACATTCATTTATCTATTTGAGACAAGATACTATTATACTACCTAAGTTGGCCTCCACTGCACAATTCTGTCTCAATTTCCCAGTCCTGGAATTATAGGTTTTTGTCAACATAACTTGCTTTCTATTGCAGTTACAGATGATCTTTTTGCTTTTGAGTATTTTTACTAATTTTTGAGAATTCCATACCAAGTATTTTTAATATATTCATATCCCCTTCCCAGTTATGCATCGAGGCCCTAAGCCAGTAAAACTCTAGCTATTAGGATCTCCTATTATTGTATTAGTTATTATAGAACCATGTTTATCAAATGAATAGTCATTTATAGGTACAATCTAATAAAAAGAAAGTCAATTATAAGACTTCCATTTACCATTTCACAAATCAACTAGACCATTAAAAGTAGTTGAGTTCTAGACTGCACAGGAGAAAGCAAATTCTGACTGTGAATCATGACAAAAGTTCAAACCCCAGCACCACCATTCCTTGGCTGCTCAGCATCTGCTGCTTTACCTGTAAAATATGAATGATTAAATCTAGTCTTCAACAAATCTGTAGATATCAAGTGAGGTTTCACATGTGGTGAACCTACCACATAGCTATGATTACGATTATTTACAGTGCTGTGCAAATAGGACTTCTAAGACTGACTATATTCAAACTTAAGTTCTGAGACTCAATATTCAATTAATTCAATGGTATACTCATTCGGGGCCTTCTTCAATGCCTAAGCAACTATAGAATTTTAATAAATATACATTCAATGAATCATAGAATGCCAGATGGTCCCAAAGCCTTGTCTAAAAGATGGAACATGATGGTGGGAATTTCTGGGCATCTGCAGAAGATATTTCAGGAAAAAAAGAAGCATGCACCTGGTTTATTTGTCACCTGGAGTCTGTGCTTGTCACACAAGCCTTCACCTTCAATGCTCAGGTGTTCCAAATACCCATAGCTAATCCCTCAAAGGAGGAGGAAGAAGAAGCGATGGTGTCATAAAGCATGCTAACTTTGTAAACATCCATTTCCGAGTGTTATCTTTTTGCCATCGACCCCAGCAAGTACATTAAGTATAGATTACATTACCTATGTTCAACAGCAATCCATGAAATAAATACATGTTTTCCCTTCTCTGGGTGGAGAAATGGATACAGAAATCAAGTGATTTGCCTAAAGTCTTGAAGCTTGCAAGTGATAGCTCGAAATTCAAATCAGACCAGCTCGCTTTCAATTCCCTCCACATTGCTTTTATTCTTCTGTTCACCATGTAGCTTTTGCGTAAAGAGCTAGCTCTCTGCTTTAGTTCTTTCAACATCTATTGAACATTCATCATCTGTATGAGACTATCCTTCATCAAAAGCAGTCTAGTAGGAGGTATAAAATAATAATAAAAAAAGCATCCAATTACAAATAAAATTAAGTGCCATGAAAGAAAATATTTGATGTTGATAAGAAAATACAAGTGGAAGACCTATTTGTGGACAGCTGAAATAAGAGATTCCAGATTCCTGGGAAATCCACTGAGATTTGGGTTTCCAACTCCACCCCCCTGGGATTGTCTAATGCTTGTTTACAGTCTCAAGGCCTTAGAAAGAGGACTGCTGTTGCATTTCTCTCATTTCTCATTGTGGACTGTGGGTCTTCTTTACAGGATTTAGCAGCTCCCATTTTATTCCTCACCCAGGAGGCCCCCAAGTAACAGAGAACTATTGATGTTGGTCAGTCTCCAACCAATACTCAGCCTCTGAAATGAGATCCTCCAGAATGGCTTCCAGACAAGAAAACCTACAAACATTTTTGTGTTGTCTGTTCCTCCCAATAGGCTCCTCCCCTTTCTTATTTGGTGTGGATCTCTGGGTTGTTAAATATGGCCAAGTAAATTTTCTACAAGAAACAGTGATGACGGAGCAAAGAATACAAGAGCACATAGAACTAAACATAAGCACACACATGAACATACACATACAAACACACACATGTACACATGCACACATGCACACAGAGAGAGGGGGAGAGAGGGAGAGAGAGAGAGAGAGAGAGGGAGAGAGAGAGAGAGAGAGAGAGAGAGAGAGAGAGAGAGAGAGAAATACACACACTTCAAACTTCCATAGTGTGAGGGTTATAGATGGAACGATTTTCCATTTTTAGAGATGTCAGGACCAGGCATTAGCTTCATAACAGAGGACAGGGATACCATCATCTAAAGAGAGGATAGAAGAAAGCCATGTACAAGAACATCATGCAGAATTCTTCAGACCCATGTGCTTCTACATAATGTTTTAAAGCCATTAGACAACTTTTTGGTCTAATACCATGAGCATAGTGTCACAGAAAGAAATACGAACTCTGTAATCAGACTCAAGTCCTAATTCAGCTTTGCCACAAAATATTTTGAACTTAGGAGTCATTTTACTTGTGAAATTCAAACAATGATCTTTATATGGCAGTATTCCTTTTATTGATATAAATATTGGCACGTGGGTATCATGTCGTGCTTTAGCTTTAGAGGTGGTAGTTAACTATGGCTTTAATGATAAGATCAATAATATTAGAAAAGGCTAATTGATAATGTACAGGTTTGCAGGTGATGACACCTTGTTATTGTGCAGATCTCAAAGCCATTCAGAGATGAATGAAAGTGGAGTGTATTTATGGGAGAGAATAAAAGAGGAAGGTTATATTCATGGACATGGCAGTGGTGTGATTTCAGATAGTGTCCCTATTTGTGATTCTTAAAAGTACACCCTAGAAGCTAACCCAGAAAATACAGTACTTTTGTACTGCTCTAATGGGTTTTCTTCAGAGTGCAAAATTTGGCTCACACAAAACTTTTTCACGAAGCTGAGAGGATCAGTGATATCCCAACCTGCTCTACAGCTGTAATTCCAACCTACTGAGGATTTTCTCCAGTGGGCAGTCCTTAGCTGGAGTCCTTAGTCTTCCATGACTTAGTTATACTTCTCAGTCTTCTATATGGTGTCCACTTTTTCAGACTCTCAATGTTAATAGCTGATTGGAAGAATATATAGTGTCAAACAGCTGTCATCAATGCAGCAACATATAAAATCAATTCCTGTTTTGACCAGGCATGGTGATCACAGCTGTAATCCCAGCACTCAGGAGACTGAGGCAGGAGGATTCCTGTGAATTCAATGCTAGTCTGAGCTACAGAGTGAGACTCTGTCTCAGGAAAAGAAATTCCATATTTAATAAGACCCATGATATTTTGTATGTGCTTGAAAACTACGCAATGATATGAAAACTATACTACTCTATTTTCCAAGGCCCAGGATTTTCACATATTCACAAGTCCTTGGGAATAATCCAGTAGATTTCCCCACCTCCAGGCTTTGCCTCAACAGCACAAAAACAAATTATATTCTTCACATGACTGTAAACACTTTTGTTTGGTATAAGAACAGAGCTAATGTTAAGACTACAGCATTCTTTAGAAATCAAAGCCATGAGTGTTTGCTTCCTGATGATGGCCTTCAGACAGGCACAAAGCTTATATGAACAGGTATCCCTTCTTCCATTCCCATATAAACTTAACCTTAAGGTTAGAAGCACGATTCTGTCCCAAGTGAGTGACAGTGTGTATTAGTGGTGTCTCATCAGCCTCTTAGTGTTGTTCTGCAAAGAGGAGCAGCAAAGTCACTGGAAACGAATAAAACTCTGGGTATATTTTGTGGGATCCAAGAAATGTCTTTATGTGAATACTCCATTTCAACTTTTCTTTCTAGAATTGGGTTCTGCATTCACTTACTGCTTTAAAGACAGACTCTCATGGGGCTGGCCTCAAGTTCAGTATGTAGGTGAGAATGACCTTGAACTTCTGATCCTTCCACCTTTATCCTCTCAGTGCCAGGATTACAAGCATGCAATATGTGTGATTTATGTGTTATGGAAGACTGAACATGGGGCCTCATGAAGGCTATTCCATCATTTGACCAACTGGGTCCTTGTATCCACTGTTGACGAATGATTCCATTCCATCTGATGTTCATTCCAAATTCTTAAGAGGGCACATCTATTTTTGTCTCTCTTTGGAGAGTCCTTTCCAGTCTCTGAGCTCCCCAATCTCATCAGCTGCCCTGCGATGGGCCCCTCGTGTCAGTGACCCAACCTTGATCAAATTTAAGGACATCCCGGTGTAAAAACCACTTACCACTGCTTCCCCTGGCCATGAAATATTGATAGAGCCATTTTGATGAAAGAAGAAATGTGACATATTAATAACTGATATGTTCAATGCTTGGGAAAAGGAGAAATCAGGAAGGTGAGAAGGGAGGAAGAGAACTAACTGCTTCCTGGCCAAGGATACCTAAGGCATCCCAGCCTGTTGTTGCACAATGCAAGAAGCAAAAGCAAAGCCCAGCAGGTGGGCACTGTGCTCTCCATCTAACAGAGTGCTTCTCAACCTCCATAATGCTGTGACCCTTTAATACAGCTCACGATGTTGTGGTGACCCCAACCATAAAATGATTTTCATTGCTACTCCATAGTTGTAATCTTGCCAATGTTATGAATCACAATATCAATATCTGATATGCAGGATATCTGATGTGCAACCCCTGTGAAAGATCCTTTCGACCCCCAAAGGGCCCCATTGGTTGAGAGCCGATGTTAGATTCTAACAGAAGAGGCCAGTGAAGCTTTAAGAGAGTGGCTGATATGCTTGGTCATCCAGAAGCAGAGGATGAACTTGAACGGTTAGCAAGCTCATTGAAACCGGGTGTTAAGCTATGCCTAGCGGCACTCAGTACTGAATGCCTAATGCTGAGAGTGGAGATCATTGGTCAATCAGTCAATCAGTCAATCACTAGGGCAGCTGAGACAGCTCTTAAAATCTGAGGGAAATAGACAATTGTTGAACCCTTGAGAATTGCAGGTTTTCAGTCTGAGTTGATAATCTTAAAAAAGCAACAGTTTCACTAAAAAAAAAGTAATATCTGGCAATAAAAAGAATTAAAATGCATTCTAATGGAAAAGCAAGAGTTGTAATCCTAATATTCAAGCTTATTATAATTATTTGACCTCTTTCTATCTGGTCTTTAATCTATGTGCCTTATTTCCCACTAATAGAGTAGGAACAAAACTGCACAAGGCGGCTCACTTCTGCAATTCAAGTCCTCAGGAAACTGGGACAGGAGGATCTCTTTAAGTTAAAGCTAGCCTGGGCTTTAGACTATCTCAAAAAGCAAGAACAAAATCCATAGTGGTTTTACAGATAAATTTTATATTCCTTGTTAAAAATTTGTTTTGCTTTGCATGGTGGTACATACCTGTAATCTCAACACTTGAGAAGTAGAGAGAGAGGAGGGCCATGATTCAAGGTCAAAGGTCAGATTGAGTTACTCAGCATGAACCTGTCAAAATTCGAAGCGCTAGAGCTATAGTTCCTTAGTAGAGTACTTTGTAGCATGAATAAGACACTGAGTTTTATCCTTAACATTGCCACTATATGGAGATAGATAGATAGATAGATAGATAGATAGATAGATAGATAGATAGATATAGAGAGAGATCCAATATATAGTGTGTATGTATGCATGTGTTTTTCTGAGTCATTTTTATCTACCCTCTATTTACAAAGTCTGCTTAACTCAGGAAGTATCTCAGGCTTAGAAAGTGTATTAGGTGATGTAAAATAAAATTGAAAAGATAGAAATATTATGTAATAGCAAGTGCCTGTAACCCAGAACTAAGGAGATGGAGACAGGGGGCTCCTGAGTTCAAAGTCATCCTTAACTATACAGCAAGTTCAAGGCCGACCTGAGCTACAAGAGACTCTGTCTCCAAACAAAACAGAACAGGGAAAAGAAAAAGAAAAATTTCAACAACAAAAGAAAGAAGCAAAACATGGCTTTCTTCTGCTTTGCTACTTTGCTGCTTTGCTCTAGCCCATATCTCTAATTGCTAAATAGAAGTTTTCCTGTGTGGTCCATGAACCTCCTTTGTGTGTCTTTTCTGAGTCCTTCCAACCTAAAATGCACTTTCAGAGTTACAAGGCACAAAAAGATAAAGCAGTGACTAGATAGCTGGCCAAAGATTGTGAATCCCTTTGCAGTAAAACAAATATGGACCAGTAAGAACTGTATGACACCATCCTATGAAGTTATTCAGGTATCCACTAGGAAATTATTCCATCACTTATGGCTAGGATTTTATAAGGACAACAACAGATTATCACATGCTCATTTTATGTGCTCAGGTCAAAGGCAGGAAACCAGATTGAAGGGAGTACTCACTTCCCAGTGTTATCACTTCTGTGTCAGAACATTGAGGTTTCTCGAGTTTTACTTGGTTAGTTACTCAAAACAACAAACAAACAAAAAAAATTGTGAATAGTCCAATAGTCCAATAGTCTATTGAGGTTAAGCAAGTGAGAATTTATTAAAATGGTCAAAGACTAGCTTGAGAGTACTAACTGTAGATGTAGTTGTGGTACCAAGGAAGCATCTCTTACAATACCAAAATCTAATTTAAATTTCCCTCTTAGTTTGCTCTGTTAGATTTGAATATCACAAGAATGAAATGAGGAGGAGGAGACCTATAAGGGGTGTGGGGGGAGGCAACAGAGATGGACAGTGAGTGGGGGTAAATAAAACGAAATAATGAAATATGCTTATGAGGTACAATAATGAAATCTATTACTTTATATGCTAATTTACATAAGGCAGCAGGGAGTTTGATTAGTCATAGGGTAAAAGTGTTATGACCTGAGTTCGGATCCCCAGCACTCAAATTTGCAGCCTGATTGCTGTGATCCCAGTGCAGGGGAAAAGAAGACAGGAGAAATCGTGAGGATTGTGGGCTAGCCAATCAGTGAACTCTGGGTCTCTTGAGAGATCTTGTCTAGGATAAATAAAAAAGAGTAACGAAGGAAGGCACTCAATGTTGACCTGTAGCCTACACAAGCACATGTACTGATCTGTATACACACACACGTGAACATGTACATACACATGCAATAGACACAAGAATATAAAACAAAATGAATGAAATCACCTAAGAATCCCTAATAGAAAGTGAGGAGAAGCATTTTCTAAATGCAGAATTAGCATGCTTTAAGCTGGTAAAATGCTCACATTTAGGGCATGGTGTTTCGTTAGTAATCTACTCCTTTCAAATGAACAATTGCTGTCTATGACAAGAGCTAGAAGGAAATATGATTGTCCAAAATCAAAGACGCCCATTTGACTAGCAAATCATCAACATTGTGAAGCAAACAGAAAAGTCAGTCTAGATTTTAGAGAAAGCTAAATTACAAAATGTGACAATATTCTTATACTTTAATTATGAAACAATTGGCAAATATCCACTGACCTACTCACCAGAAACTGTGTTAGTGCCTTCTTATATTTAGAGGTTGTTTTTATTGTCCCCCTCCTCCCTATCCACTAGTTCCCATGAAGAAACATCTTTCTTCTAACTTGATTTGTGCTCCTTCCTGACTTTTCTGCCTTTTACTAAATGTGTATGTCTGTACAGTATCAATTGACTGTTTTGTGTTTTATATTTATTTTGCTTTGTGTTTATGAGGGTTTTGCCTACATGTATGTAAGTGTATCTCATATGTGCCTTGTACACAAAGAGATTAGAAAAGGGTATTAGATCCTTGGAACTGGAATTACCCATGATTGTGATCCACCGTGTGAGTAGTGGGTAATGAACACAGGATCTCTGCAAGAGCAACAAGGGCTCTTAACCACTAAGCCATTTCCCCAGCCTTTTATTTTTATATTAATGTGATTAGATCATTATATAGGCATCATGCTCCAATTTGCTTCTCTCAAAATAATTTTGCATCCATCTCTTTTGTGTTTTTTTTAAATTAGTTTTTGTTTACATCCCAACCACAGTTTCCCCTCCCTTCTCCCAGCCCCTCCTCCCACTCCCTATCTCCCACTTCCCCCTCCCCTCCCATCCACTCCTCCATTCCTCTTCAGAAAAGGGCAGGTCTCTCTTGGATATGTTCATATTTTTGTTCATATAGCATTGCTCATTTGTTTTAACTCTTAAATGTGCTATCGTTTTGTTTCACTTCAGAGTCAATGTACATCTTGCTCATATAACCCCATTGTGTATATGTGAGACGTTTCTGATGAAGTGGTATTACAGGTGCCTGTTCTATGAGCATCTCCTCCTGAGTTAGATACAGGAGCTCCTCAATTTATGATGGGGTTAAATCCCAACAAACCTATCATAAGATGAAAACATCATAGTCAAAGCAGAATTTCATACTCCAAACCTAGCTTCATCTCATGTACCTTAAATACTCAGAATATATGTCAACTTATATGAAGTCTATTTTATAACAGGTGTTTAATATCATCTCGATCCAAAACTTGCAGCAGCACCACAGTTGGCTATAAAATAGTTACTTGTCCCATAAGTAACTCCTCATAGTTCTTATGGGGAGTTATAGCCCTCCACCACTGCCCAGACTCTCCAGACAGTATCTAGAGATTTTGCTAGCCCAGAAAAAAAAGATCAAAATTTAGAGTTCAGATGCATGGCTTATGCTTCACTTTCTCACCATTATAAAGGTGAAAACTTGACAAAGTTCTCATACCACTCAGAGTCAGGGGCAGTCCTATTGTAATACTGTCCTATCGAAAACCAAAAATAAAAAGAATCAGCAGTATAGATTCTCTCTAGTTGCACATTAGATAAATAAGACATTTTTCTGCACCATTGCAAACACTTGGTATCCATATGCTTAAAATAAGTTTTCCAAGCTGATAGAAAAACCTCTTTTGTGCTTTGTAATCATTGTAGTTTTATCCTTCTGTGTAAATGATCTAGTCATAGGGCTTACCTATTCTTCATTAGGATTCTTTGTCCTTCCTTCTCCGCTGCTTGGGATACTTAACATGTTCTGAATACAACCCCTGTGTTATAATCACTGCAGAAAAGTTCTCTTAGCTTTCATCTGTTTACCCTCATTCATGCTTGCTTTTGTCTTAAAAACAACGTTTTTAATTTTGAGGTAGTTACAGTTATCAATCTCTTAATCACATTTTGTCCTTATTATTTGTTTGTGTTTTCATGTTTTCTGATTGGTGTTAGGTAAAAACCTAATTTTGTTTCTCTGGACAATCATGTATCAGCGACATTTTTATTGAATATGTTTTCCTTATAGGCACCCACTATCCCATGAAATCTTGAAATCATCAGTTCTTTTGACATTATTTCATTCCCTGCTTTTTAAAGGCAGAAATTTACTAGGATAGTTGAAATTTCAAATGTGAAAGCCAGTGATACCAGGTATTGACTGTGCCTGGATTCATAATTTTTATAAGAATGAGTACCTATCGATGTCTAGAAGCTTAGAGCTGTTTACAGATGCAGATATAACACAGAGACACATCTCCTGGGATGAACATAAAAGGTGTGAGAATCTCCTTTATTAGCCACTCTGCTTGGCTCATTTCTTATGTTACCTCCAATTTTACAAAATTCCTCTGAGGCAGTATTATCACAACTTTATGGGTGATAAAAACTAAGTCTTCGAAAGGCTAGTTAATTGCCAAAATGGTAAAACCAATTTAATCAAAATGAGTCAGTGGTTTTTATCCATTATTCAAAATTGGGGATTAAAAATTCTCTCCAAAACCAGTCTGATGTTGCTGAGAAAGAATTGATTCACGATCAAAAAATATCCAGAGTATCAAGAGCCTTTAACAATGGATTGAGTCAAACTGACCACTCCGTGTTGTTACCTGAGCCAGTATTTTCTCCAGATACCCAAGACAATGAATCATAATTATCTAAACAACACCTTAACTTCTAATCTGGTTTATGGCTATTTATTGCATTTCTCCTTGAATGTGGTAGTAATTGAGAACCCGACACATAGCCCTTTTGAGTCATGAGCAGGCAAACTGGTGAAGGGAACTTGAAGCTGATCTTTCTGTCAACCAATTAAACAGACATCCTCTTCACTTTGATATTAAATGACACTTTCTGTAGTAACTATCAAATGTTGCTATGAAGACAGAGAGATTGTATTTTTAAATTACAGAAATTCATGCCACTCATTTAATCTGTTTGGTAGCACAAACTGATCTAGATCTAAAAAGAGGTGACCAAAATCAGCCAGGGCCTCAATCTCCCTAGCAAAAACAGATAATAATCACATACATTAATAAAAATATTCAGTAAGCTTAGATAGTCCTTTATATTACTTCTATGTACTATACAAAATATAAATCCAGGTAATGTATATGGAACCTATCAGTGTGTCGGAAGACACATTTAAGTGGTCAGAGAGACCTAAGAAGTGGCATGCAAGCATGGCCCTGAAGGTGACAAGCCAGCCATGCATGCTGTCAGGAAAAATAAATTCTATAGCAAGAGAAAAGATGATGCAAAGGTTCCCATATGAGAATGACTTCTCTGTGCCAGAGACTGTTTCAAGGATAGCATTACTAAGGAATAGTCATCAAGGGAAACTATGACAGGGGATGAGGTAAGAAGGGTGGATGAATATGCCCAGATTATCTTAGAATAGTCCTGAGAAAAGACCTGTTATGCTGGTGTAAGTGGTAGTAATTCTTTCATTCTCAAAAGCTTTGGGGGTAACAAGTTATAAGCTATCACTGTGAAAATGCAGTAAGATATAGATGGTAAATGAATAAGAACTTTAGGTGGCAAGTAAATTAATAAAAACCATAGAGGATATGTTAGCTAGTCTTGTGTCAACTTGACCCAGAAACTAGAGTCATTTGAGAAGAGGGAACCCCAATTGAGAAGATGTCTCAATTAGATTCAGTTGCAGGCAAGTCTGTAAAGCATTTTTCAAAATTAGTGACTGATGGAGGGTGAGTAGCCCATTGTGAGTGTACCATCCCTGGTCTGGTGATCCTAGATTCTAAAAAAAAGTAGGCTGAGCAAGCCATAGCAAGCAAGCCAGTAAGCAGCACTCCTCCATGATCTTTTCATCAGCTCCTGCCTCCAGGTTCCTGCTCTGTTTGTATTCCTATCCTGACTTCCTTCAATGATGAAAGCAATATGGAAGTGTAAGCCAAATAAACCCTTTTCTCCTCAACTTGTTTTTTGGTCATGGTGTTTCACTGCAGCAATAGAAACACTAACTAAGACAGAGAATAAGTATCACATTGCTTCCTCTAGCTCCATAGCCAATTCCCATTTTAGTCTGAGCAAGAGCCAACTCGCTCCTGGCATATGCAACAAGATAGATGAGATGTGTGGTTAGGAGCTTAGAGTCTGCAGAGAGCACTCAATGGAAAGGCTTGGGCATTTATATAGTTGTTGGAACAGCCCAATATACTTTCACTAAACAATGTAATATACACTAAGAAGAAGAGGAGGCAGACTAGGGGTGGGAAAAATGATTGTTCTATGCTATTTGTCATTCAGTATTCATCCACCTTGTGTGTTTCATCTTTGCAATTCCTTTTAGCATGAGATTGTGAAAGCTAAGGAAGATTCTGGGGCTTAAACAATGTCACACAGACAATGGGATGTAATACTATTCTGATTGACCCTTTCCGGTGGGTTATCCTGCCCTCCTGAAAATTTCCAGTAGTAATTTTTCTCTCTGATCATGCCTGAACATGCCATGATACACCTTATTGTAGCTATACTCTCTGCCTGACAGCCCTACTCATCCATCACAAAGATGTTTCTTGTGGAAGCCTTTGTGAATTCCCACAAATTTTGGTGATTGACACATCTGCCTCTCTGTAACAAATACACAAAACCTCTATTGCAATGGTTTATTCATTCATCCACCCATCAATGTATCTATTCAACTGTTAAATGCTGCACATCCATTAGTGAACAAGACAAACAGAGTACTCATCCAAGGGGTGAGTAGACCTAGAGATGAATTACTGAACTATCTATAAAATTAAAAAATATCGACTCAAGACAGGGAAACAGATCAAAGTGCCTTGCTCAGCTATCGTCAGAGAAGCTTCCTCCTGCACCAGATGGGAACAAATACAGAGAGACCCACAGCCAGGCATTGTGCAGGGAGAGCGAGAGAAAGAGAGAGAGAGAGAGAGAGAGACCATGGAACACTCAGCCCTAAACAGATGTGACCATCAAATCCCTCCCGTCAAAGCGCAGGGAAACCTGTGGAAGAGGAGTCAGAAAGTTTAAAACCCAGAGAAGATGGAGGACACCAAGGAAACAAGGCCTTCTAAACACAACACAGGAGCAACACACATATCAGAGACTGAGGCAGCATGCACAGAGCCTATGTGGGTCTTTACCACATGGGGACCTGAAGCTGAAAGGAAAAATGGACACATGCTCCTTTCCCTAACTCAGAAACAATTGATAGCCATTTATAAATGACAATTTACACACAGCAGTAGATGACAAAAGAAGAATTCAATGACATCTTTGGAGGTTCCCTGTTTTATAATGTCATGTCGGGAATTTTTTTCTCTTTCCTTCTTTTTATCCTGTAGCTCCTTTGTGTATATATTATGGCTTCCAGTTTAGTGTTTTCATGGGAGTCCTGAGTGTGCAAAGAACTGGATCTCTGTATCTCTGTCTGTTTCTTGTGCCTTTCTTAGGCTCTTTTCCTTCTGTTTGTTTTGTACCATCTGTGTTAGTTTTTGTTTTATTTTTTGCTGAGAGACAGGAAGTGGATCCAGATTAGAAGGAAAATAGGGAGAAACTGGGAGAAGTAGATGTTGGGCATCTATAATCTGGACTTACTATATAAGAAAAATCTATTTTCAATAAAAGAAAAATTAGCTGCAGTTTTAAAAAGAAATATCTTTAATCTTACTTTCATCTATTTGTCTATTCAACAAGTTCCTACTGTGTTAATAGAGACATGATCAAATATTAATATGATTTTCAACATGCCAAGACAGTGTACCAATAGCCTGGGAGTAAGATTTTGAGGTAGTAGAGACACTGTCATGGTTTATATATGCTTGGTCCAGGGAATGGCACTATTAGGAGGTATGGCTTTGTTGGAGGTGTATCACTGTAGCATGGACTTTAATACCCTAGTCCTAGCTGCCTGGAAGTTTGCATTCTACTAGCAGCCTTCAGATGAAGATGTAAAACTCTCAGCTCTTCCTGTGCCATACCTGCCTGGATGCTGCCATACTCCCACCTTGATGATACTGGACTGAACCTCTGAACCTGTAAGCCAGCTCCAATTAAATGTTGTCCTTATGAGAGTTGCCTTGGTCATGGTTTCTGCTCAGCAGTAAAACCCTAACTAAAACAGACACCATGCTTAAAAACTCATGGGTATCAGGGCAGCTCCTGTGGATCTCACAAAAGAGCCATCAAATGCCTAGAATGGTTGGTTGTTCATTCTAGCCAGATAGCCATGGTAGCAATGTCAAGAGAGGAGGAATGAAGACTAATTAGGTACTGGTCACAAAATATTTTGTGTCAGAAATGAGGTAGTCAAAGGGATTCAGGACATAAGGTGGATTCACTGTTAGAAATAACAACATTTCTAACTAATTAGGATACAAAAGATGAGGACTCATTGCTGACTCCTAAATTCCTAACTAAGGTTGCAAGCTCATGACTCTCCCCTGAATTATTTAATCATATTGCATCCTGCCAGCTACACCCTCCATGCCTGGTATGACTCTGCAAGATAAGTGAACTTGTCTCTTCTGAAGCCTACTTGTCTTATTGATAGACTGGGGAAAACTGAATTTAACATGATCACAGGATTGGGAACCAAGATTTGCCACAGTTGTTTTCTAAATGCTTAAAAAAAAAATTTGCTTCCTCTCTAGCCTGTTTTTTTCATCATGTAGAAAAGGAAAGAACTGATCCACAGCAGGATCTTTTAGATTCCCTCTCAGTTAATGAATTATAAGATTCTGCTTTGAACTGCTAAGGGTCTGAATGTAGTTCTCAAAAGGCCAACATACCATCCTGACCATCAGCTTAACTTAAACACCAAGGAAGCTGTCTACTCAGGTTTGAGTTAATATTTTTTTTCTTCCTATTCCTCATGTATCTCACTGTTCTACCTGACTTAGGCTTTTAAAATGTGTCCAGCTACATAATCCATACCCAGAGAGTATTGGTCAACCCTATCCTACTCCTCTTCTTGTTCAATAGATGATAGATAGATAGATAGATAGATAGATAGATAGATAGATAGATAGGGATGGACAAACAGAGAGATAATAGATGAACATTGATAGGTGATAGATGATAGATAGATAGATAGATAGATAGATAGATAGATAGATAGATAATAGATAGATAATAAATAGACAGCAGATAGATAATCAAAAGAGATCAGTAGATATAAATGAGAGACTTCTACAGAAAAGTCATCAGAGTCCAGTGATTAATATTTCCTTCTGCCATTATATTGTTTATAAACAATTGTAAAAATCCCAGAACTTCCAGTCCTCCTAGCCTACCTCTTAAGAACCACCATGTTCTTTCATGAAGCAAAGCTTCCTGAACCACAGCTTTAGAGGAGACTGTCACCTCATGCTTATAACTCCACTTTCTACTGAATCACACATCTTATTCTTGTTTTTACTTTCCTTGTTCAAATTTAAACTAATTTTCTAGCTGGAAACTCTTTGAACACATTAATATTAGTCTGTTCAATACAACAACCAAATATAGACCATAAAATTTTATGAGCATAATCATTCATCATTTATTGAAAAGGATACAGCTGAGAAATTTATCCTTTGGCAATTTCATCATTGAGCAAGGATCCTAGAGTACAGTTACACAATCAGACATGATACAGGTCAGTGGCTCAGCCTTACCACTTGGTACAATTAAGAAAAACAATAAATATGAGGTAGATGAGTAAATATATACATATATATATATACTCACTAAGTGTGTGTGTGTGTGTGTGTGTGTGTGTGTGTGTGTGTGTATTCACTAAGTCCAGTTAGTATTGCCAATATGTTGGGAGCAAGGGGAACATCCACTGGAGCACACGAAGTCTATCCCTCACCAGAGCCTTAAAAAAGGTATTCTCCCTTTCCCAGCCATTAACAATTGCCAATAGCTCCTCAATAAAGGGCTGGGCCTGGAGATCACTATTCCATCCACACCAGAACTTTAGCTGGTTTGATTTGACAGGTAACCACGGCTACTGGGAGTTTATGAAAGAGGTATCTATGGCATATCCAGATGACAACATTCCACAGTACTCCAACTCCTTTAGCTCTTACATTCGTTCCTCCTCTTCTGTGATGTTGCCTGATCCTTAGTAATGGTGAAGTAAATATAGATGTCCCCTTTAGGGATGATCACTAAGTGTCTTATTTTTAGCACTTTGACCAGTCATGTATCTCTCCATTGACAGCTATCCATTGGGGGGGAAAAAGAAGTCTCTTTAAGGCCAAGAGCACCCAAGTCTGAGTATAATCAGAATATTTAGAAGACACTTTGACAACATGGTCATTTAGCAAAAGTGATTTTGTTCATTTGGTTTGTTGAGACAGGATTTCACGTAGCCAAGCTTGCCTCAAACTTGCCTTTGTAGCCAAGGACGACATCATACTCCTAACCCTCCTCCATCTACCTCCCGCGTAGCTAGGACTGCAAGCATGTACCACCATGCCTGCTTTGTACATGTTTTGAGCTCCATTATCACATTAGATGGCTGTAATGTCACTAGACCATTGGAAAATTTCAACCCCATTATAATCATTTGGGACAATCATTGCTGCCCAAAATATGATTATATCATGCACAATTGTTTTTATTAAAGGATCCACTAAGCAGATCAAGGAACTATCCTGGGGTTCTCTTGGTAGTTAAAAGTCCCACAAGAGTGTCCAGGTGTCCTCGTTTGTTTACCTTCCCTAATTCCATTCCGTTCTCCTGTTGCAACAGCTGATCCTTGGACTGGACATGGGAAAGGAGAGACCTTTAACACTCTACTATTTCACTCAATGAATCCATAAACTTTTTTTTTTGCTAAAAGTGAAACAGCTCAATTTGGTCAACTAAAGGAATAAAGGATTCTTGGAGGAAATTCCATGGCTGCTGTTGTCACCTTCCAGGCTGAAATGGGAGAAAAAGAACTGAGCCCTCAAACCATGAGAAAACAACTGCCATCTACCATTAGCTTAAACAGGACCACCTACATCTGGGTATTCTGGAGGTTCCTTCTCTATAGGCACTCTAGAAAATAATGAAAAGCACTTGACACCTGGATTCAAAATACCTGCCTGAGTTCTAAGTGCAGTTCTCTGTCTAATGTAAAACTATTTGCTTACTCTTTCCACAGCTCAAGGTTCTCAATTTTGTAAGAGAGAACATCTGTTACATTTTTCCAGAGAGCCGTTTAGGTTCTCTGTTCAAATATAAGTTAAAAAGGTAGCCAATAGGAAGCTTTATACAAGGATTTAACACTCTTTTGTTAGCCCAGAGTCCTCTGTGTTATGAGAATGCATTTGTCATTCTCTCTTGTAACTTGCAATTAATTACCTTGCATATTATGTATCTCTCCCTTGTTGAATCACTGGCTTACACAGGAAATAAGCACTTCATCTCATTCTGTCTTCTCATACATAGCATGGTTTCTGCACATACTTCATACTCAAGAAAAAGCTGGGGGACAATTTTTACTTTGTAAACTTGGTAATTACAGAGCACTTTAGTCTTGCATTTATCTTTTTTCCACTTAGCATATCATAAGCAATTTTCAGTGTTTCAACATTGCATTCATATTTTTATTTCCTTGAGATAGCATTCTGTAATTTACCACCCACTTCCCTAATGGGGAATGGTTATAGTCTAGCACTTTTACGATTATCAACTCAAGTTGAAACAAACATATCCCTGTCTATTACTTTTCCTCCTTGGGTTATTTCCTTAAACTCCCTTCTCCAGAGCCTGGTGAGATGGCTCCAATAGGTAAAGTGCTGTGTAAGGATGATGACCTGAGTTCAAATCCCAGCTTTTATACAAAATTACCACATCTCTATAACTCCAGTGCACAGAAACCGGGTAGGGTGAGTCGAAACCGGTGGATGCCTAACCAGATCATCAAGCTTGAGGTTCAGTGAGAGACTCCATCTCAAGAACAAGGAAGAGAATAATAATGGAAGATTCCCAATGTGCATCAACCTCTGGCCTCCATGTGCATGCACAGAGGTAAACATACCTACACATATGTGCATACACATGTACACACAACTCTAACTCTATCTATCTCCCCCACTCCCATCTTGGACTAAATGAATGTGATACTTTATGATTTCTGGGAATTTCTAGTGAACAACACATAATTTAACCACATTTCTCTACAGGAGAACATTTACCATTGATATTTCATCTTTTATTTACATTCTGCTCCTGTGCTTTGCCCAAGTTGTTCCCATTTCCTTTCCTTTTAAGCTCCTTTAGTCCTTAAAAGACATTTATATTGCATGTATTTCTCTACATTGTTATTTACATTAACCTGTTTTTTTAGACTCCTGAAACATTGATGTTTTATGCGCACTTGTCTATTAGCCTTGTAGTTGCTATTATTGCATTTAAGTCAGGAAAAGCCATCCTGACCTTAAGAAAAAAAAGTCATGGTTCTCCCAGTTTGTACTATTTGTGTTTACTCTTGAGATTTATTCATTCAAATACAGTCATTCATTTCTTTTCTGATGTTGGTGGTTACCTTAATAATTTGTATATATTTATATACAAGCATACAAATACAAAGCTGTGAATATTTTCTCTAGATTTTCAGTTTCTAGCAGTTTCTCTTGACTTCATATTAAAATTTAATGCTATAGTTTGCAACATTTTATGCCAAATGTTAATGATTTTTAAATATAGAACATATAGTGTGGTTAACTTACTTTTTTTTTCATCAAATTTACTCTCAAGGGATGATGAGGTCACATACAAAATATGTTTCCTTCCCCCCTCGTTCTGAAAAGCTTCCTTCATCTTATATTAAGTGATTATGCATAGCTGCATCTATTTCTAGCCTCTCCATCCTGTTATGCTGATCTATATGACTATTTTTGTGTCAGTAAGTCCTGCATTTATTTGAGGGGAGCTCATATTTCCTCTGCAAACTCTATGCTTCTGTAGACAGAACACTCTTTACCCTTTGAATTGCTGCTTTTGTATTTTGTACCCAAACCCTCCCTCCCTCTACTGAATACTGGAAGCAGGCAATGGGGAGATAAGGTTCTGGGTTGCTGTGTGCCTTTAAAGCTTATTTCACATGGAGAAACAGGATCATAGAAAGGATAGCACCTAAGCAAGAAGAATTGTGAGGTATTACACTAAAATGGCAGCTTCTATTCTACCTGTCATTTCTTGCCTCCTTTACTGAGGCAACATGAACAACAGTGTAACTGTTACCTAACTGGTTCAGATTCCAGGTCTTCCATTACTATGTGACCTTGCAAAGGTGAATTTCCTGGGCAATGATTAAAGACATGGTGGGATCTACTTCATCAAACTGTTAAAAGGGAGGCCAAAGAGATATATCAACTGATACATTGCTTGATAGACAAGCATGAGGACCTGAATTTAGACCCCCAGCATCCAAATGGCATGGATCATCTACCTATAGTCCCAGAGCTGAGGCAGCAGAAACAGGAGGATCATTGGGGTTCATGGGCGAGCCAGCTTAGCAACACTGCTGAGCTCCAGGTTAAGTGAAAGAGCCTTTCTCAAACAATAAGACAGAAGATGATTAAAGAAGACAATGAACTTTATCCTCTGACTACTGCATGCATATGTACATGCACATGCATACAAACACGCACACAAACGCACACACACAGAGACACACATATGTGGATCACACTAGTAACTCTAATTTTTGTAGTAAATATTGTGATAAAACACCTTCCCTGGGGAGGAAAGTGTTTATTAGGCTTATACTACCATATTGCTGTTCATCATTGAAGGAAGTCAGGATAGGAACTCAAACAGTGTGGTAACCTGAGGCAGAAGTTGATGCTGATGCTGATCCAGAGGCCTTGGAGAGGTGCTGCTTACTGGCTTGCTCCTCATGGCTTGCTCAGCCTGCTTTCTTACCACCAGCCCAGGGACAGTACCATGCCCAATGAGATGCCCCTCCCCCACGCACACATCAATCATAATTAAGAAAATGCCCTACAGGCTTGCGTATAGCCCAATCTTACAGAAGCATTTTGTCCATAAGAGAAATGACTCTAGATTTTGTCAAGTTGACATAAAACTGGACAGGACACTTGCACATACACAAACATGAAAATATACTTATACATACATGTGCTATTGAAGAAAACAATCCATGAGCACACCATATGTCCTCAACATTGTAAACTGCTGTCCTTACTGGTATTGCATAAGGCATATAGATTGGTGTTTCATTCTGTAGTTCGAAGTAGTTATTTATATGCACAACTTAATGTTGATTGAATATGATAAGAGAGACTTGATAACTTTCCCCGGAGCACCAGCTAACAGGTGTGCCTTCTCAATGTGACATGAGGCTTGGCTCCTCTGAGAAGAGCACGCTCTTCCACAGCATGATCTGCAGCAGGGATAACCAACTCCCTGGATCCTGAAGTGGTTACATAGGGTGAAACTGAAGATTCTCAGATAAACACCTGCAAGGTTCAAACACACTCTGTGGTTGTCTTGAGGCTCCCTAATGGTTTCAACATGGAAGAATGTTAGATTAATGAGAAACAAACAATGCATTTTTATCTTAATCTGAAAATTAGCTGTGTAAAAAAATAAGTATTACTCAATATTCTGTTCCAAGTGACAGTGATATGGGCCCAGAAGCATTTGTCATCCCCGCGGGGTACCAAAAGAAGCAGCATCTCATCTCATTCAACACCTGTTACCTGTGCTTTCAGAAGGCCCAAGGCTGGGAGGTAGGGTGCCATATTAGCAGCCTGCGTACAAGACTGCCAAGTCAAACACAACCGGAAGGTCTAATTTTAGTCTTCCTAGCCTTGGCATTGTCCCTTGCAGCCAAGATATTTCTCATGTACCATAATGAAGTACTTTGTTCCAGCCTTGCTGGATACTCCACAAAGGCTCATCAAGGACAAGGTGAGCCTAATTCAGAACTGGCCACACATCAAAGAGGGTCAGCAGCCCTCTCACAACCTTTGAGAAATATGACTTAAGCTCTAAGAAAGAGCATTTGGGTGTGTCTCTCCTATGTGGCACCCCTCCCCCTTTTTTGGCTTCCTTTTTCTGTACCCTCTATTGGCTGCTCAGCAACAGGTGTCTTATTCCATCAGGCTAGGGGCTTGAAATTCACTCCCTTTCTTTGTCCCTGTTTAAAAATGCTCATTTTTTTCTATATATCTCACATATCCTAAAAAAAAAAATACTCAATTAGGTGCTAGAAACAGTTGTCCCATTTATAAGCAGCATCCACAAATGGTTTCTTACAATGACCTGTCTCACTAGGGAAGGCAGGTTTTGTGTTGTAGAACAATTGTGGACATGAGGAAGGTGAAGTTCAGTGAAAACCTAGGCTTTTGTAAAAGTTGTTCAAATAAACCTTGACAAATTAGGACTATGTGGTGGTTAGGGTTTTGTCAATTTGACACAGGCTAGGATCATCTGCAAAGAAGAAACCTCAACTGAGGAATCGCCTCCACCAGATGGGCCTATGGGGAAGTCTGTGGGGGCATTTTCTTTATTAATGTTTGATGTAGAATGGCCCAGCCACTGTGGACATGCCACCCCTGGGCTGATGGTCCTGGGTGCTATAAGAAAACAGGGTGAGAAAACCATGGGAAGCAAGATGGTAAGCAGCACCCCTTCATGGCCTTTCCTTCAGATTCTGCCTCTAGGTTCCTTCTTGAACTCCTTGCCTGACTTACCTTTATGATGGACTACAACACGGAACTGTCAGCCCAATAAATCTCGAACCCCTGCCTGGCACTGGTTGGCTTCAGTCATTGTTGCTTCACAGAAACAGAGAAGCAAAGTATAAGTCTAAACCATGGCTCTGGTGCTTCAGAGAAGGATGGACTCCTCAAAACTATAGAATATTAGATCAACCCACAGGGTTTGGTGGGGCTCTAGAAAAATATATCCTTAGAACAATGATTCTCAACCTTCCTAATGCTGTGACCCTTTAATACCGTTCCTCGTGTTGTGATGACCCCCAATCATAAAATTATTTTCATTGCTACTTCCTAACTGTAGTTTTGCTACTGTCATGAATCATAATGTAAATATCTGATTTGCAACCCCTGTGAAAGCATTGTTTGGCCTCCACAAGAGTCACAACCCACAGGTTAAGAACAGCTGCCTTAGATTATCCACAGGTTTTGAGGCCAAAAGTTGCAGGCTGGGTTCCCCTAAATGGTGGGCTTCGCTTTCAGGTAAATCCTCGTTCTGTGTTTCCTGGAACAAGGTCAGATTATGTTGTCTTGGAGAACTTAATGGTTTTCAGGGTCTTCTACGTTCTCTCTTTTGGCCTGCAAATAAATGCTTTGAAGCATTTTAACAGGCAACTCTAGACCTGGAGTTAGGCACCCAGATGTCATCTGTCCCTCCCTTTGAATTTTCTATTTTAGAATTTCAATTGTTAAACAGCATCCGGTGGTGCTTCAGCCTCTACTGTGGTCTTCAGAATCTTTTTCCTCACTTACATCTAGCAAACATGTAAAATTTTAAGCATGGTGCCAGCCTGAAAGCATTGTCAGTCAGAGATGACCAAACAAAGCCTCTGAGAGGTGAGTCCCTGGCAGTCCCTGACCTGGTCAGGTAGACATTTCCTCTGACATTATTTCTAACTATCCCAGCTTCTCTGGGGTGTTGAGAAACCTTCCTGGGTTCTCTTAAGTATCACTGTATTCATTTCATTCAACTCACTGATGGTGTCAGAACAGAGGGTATGTGACTGCCAGAGAAACTTGAAGTGATGTCATGAATTGTTTTTAAAAACTGACCAGTACTGAGGAAAAGCAACAGTACAGTTCTCAACCCAATATTGCAAAAACTGCTGTGTGTCTGGTCAAACAGAGATTGTATCATTTCATTTCTGACTATTAATGTTGTATGTACCCAGAGAGATACAAAAGTGAGTGAAATGCCAGCACTGTATGTGGGGCAGTGGCCTGTGAGGGACAGCATGGTTTCTGGTGGAACACTGGCTAGTGATGGCTAGAGACCCAGCAGGTTTCCCTGCAAGGGATGGCATGCATTTCACCATGATCCCAGACTCCAGGCTCCTGACATGAGACTGAAAATCTCCATCCATCCATGCCTTTCAGGCACTTAGGACAATGTCTCTACTAGCCCCTCTACAGGTAGAAGGCATGACTACAAGCTGAAGAGCCTCAAGACATCTCCATGTTCATGAGATACCTAAAGGCCAGAGGGTATAGCCAACTAAGCATTCCTTCCCAGACCCTCCTCCTACTTGCAAAAGGTATTTAACCTCAGGTTCGCCCTGAGAACACGGGGTACAGCTTCATCCACTTGTCACCATGACAAAAAACCTTTTACAACCATGGACTACCTCTCGTCTTTGGGGCCTACCATGGGGAACCGTGGAGAAGGTCTTCAACTACCAAGCTGCCATCTAATCTCCCACAGACCTCTCTGCGTTCCAGCCATGGAGGCCTGCCAACTCAAGAAAGCTAGCTGAGCCAGCCATGACCCAGCCAAGAGAGTTACCGTGACCAAGAGTCTCATTCCCCTTCACTCCACCCCACCCCTGCTGCTGCTGGAGCTCATCTCTTGGCCCATGGTGGTCTCTGGCAGCCACCTGGCCCAGAGATCTTCAACCCAAGAACTCCAGCCTATGCGGGGTCTCAGACTGTGTTCTGCCCAGCCCAAGGTGGAGTCCTGAAGCTTCTCACAGCCCAAAATCAACTTGGCATGTGTGGAGTGAACTCAGTCAACTTCCCACACTTCTGCCTCATGAGCTGCGGCTCCAGCCACCTGAGGTGGCAGACACTCGGAACTCACAACTCAGCCCAACAGGACACATGCCCATGCGCACTACAGTCCCACAATTGTATGGCCAAAAGTTACAACCACCGTTAAATTTTTAATGTAAATTAGAATGTGCCTAAGCTTCCTGTGTATGTAAGCTAGGCAAGTGTGTATATAAAGTAAAGCAAGGTGATACTACACATACCACTTTGTGACCTGTTTTCCCAGCTTAGTAGGTTGTTGTGATGTCTTTTGTCCTCTGATTTTTCTTTTGGGGACATCAGGCACACACTTGTGTTAATCTCAGCTCTGCATAAACTAGAAGTGGCAAGTTCAAAGCCATCTTGGGCTACATAATGCCCTATCTCAAAACAAATAAATGAGGGGGGATTAACTGATTGATTTTCAGCATCACATTTCTTCCCACTAGAACATTTTACTTACAGAAAGCTTTCTTCATGTGAGAATTTGAAAATTATCTGTACTAAAGATCCAGACAGCCAGACATGCAGGTTTATGCCTGTAACCCCAGTTCTTAGAGACGAGAAGCAGAAAGATCACCCACAAGTTCAAGGGCAACTGAGCCTACAGAGTGCAGGGCTCATAGTCAAAAAGATGGCTCAGATGTAAAGCTGTTTATGATCAAGCTTGACAACCTAAGTTCAATACCAAGAACCCACATATTAGAAAGAAAATTTAAAAAGAAAGAAAGATCCAACATCCTTGAGATCACACACACACACACACACACACACACACACAACTGTAAAAGAAAGCTAAAATGAACAAATGAACCCATTATATGAATTAATGTACATTTTTAGAACTGTTATAGTGATAACATTCCAAAAGTGTGGTAAGTACAATGTCTCTCAAAAGGGAATATCCAGTGGCTTGAGATTTGGAACATTAGGGAATTGAGACACAGCTACTATGCAGGCTTGTGAACATGTCACTGTCCCCTCTCATAGGACCAAGGCTCACCCAGAAACAATGAGAAGATAGCAACCACAGTGCTCAAGGCCCAACACCATGTCAAGGATGTGCTGGTGACAGGGGACAGTCTTGGCCTACTCCTCTCTCAGTAGCTCCCTGCTGCTCTGAGATAAGGGCCATGGTCCCTCCCCACTGGGTCTTGGCAGCACAACCCAGAACACAATCTGTTGGACAGAAGGCTGTGATTATTAATGAAAGCATTTCCTCTGTTACCTCATAGAACCAAGAGAGGCTCTCACAATGCCAAAGACAGCCCATTTCCTTTCATAGAAGCCATTCCTCAGAAATACATAAAACGGTTGGATGCACAGGGAAATGAAAATAAGGTGCAGGTTGCAGAAAAGTGGGTGGCTGTTTGAGTCAGTCCCAGAGGAAAGGTCACCAGCTATTAATCAACTTGCACGTCTGTTCAGTAGCTGACCCAAAAAATGGGTTGAAATCTCATTCGCTCAACAGTTGATGTGTCGTCTGGGATGTGGGATCCTCAAGTGACTTTTCATATATAAGTGGCCCTGGAGCCTTGGAGGGATGACTTACTCCTGACTCTAGGCCCAATCATATATAAAATACTTTTATTTGAAGGAAGCCAGATATATTGGTTACATCTATGTCACTGTCTTGGTTTCATTTTTATTGTTGTTCTAAATACCCTAACAAAAAACAACTTAG
This sequence comes from Grammomys surdaster, assembly GCF_004785775.1. Lineage (NCBI taxonomy): Eukaryota > Metazoa > Chordata > Mammalia > Rodentia > Muridae > Grammomys > Grammomys surdaster. The sequence goes on from NW_021604657.1 coordinate 4,731,658, forward strand.
GGAAGAGAGGGTTTATTTGACTTGTAATCCAGGTTGCAGTCCATTGTTTAGGGAAGTCAAGGCAGGAATGTAAAGTTTCACATCCACAAGCAAGAGCAGAGAGAGAGTAAACATGTGTACCCTTGCTTACTTGTTTGTTTTCAGCTAACTTACTCCTCTCATACTGTTCAGAAGCCTTTGCCTAGGGAATGGTGCTGCCCACAATACACTCAGTCTTCCCACATCACTTAGCAATCAAGGCAACCCCCCCTCCACCAACACACACACACATACAACACATACAGAGAGAGAGAGAGAGAGAGAGAGAGAGAGAGAGAGAGAGAGAGAGAGAGAGAGCGC
>NW_021604657.1:4732096-4746326 GCF_004785775.1 Grammomys surdaster
AGAGAGAGAGAGAGAGAGGGAGGGAGGGAGGGAGGGAGAGAGACAGAGAGAGAGAGAGAGACAGAGACAGAGACAGAGACAGAGAGACAGAGAGAGACATGATCCAGAAAATTCACTGATATTTTCTTCCCAGGCAATGGCAATATGGCAATTAAAACTAACCAGACCATTTACTGTGATAGAAAACATGACAGAAACAACTTCAGGAAAGAAGGTTATATTTTGGCTCACAAGTCAGAGGGTGTGATTAGTCCATCGTGTTAAGGAAGGCATGGTAGCTGGATGGGATAAGTAGGTCAATGGTGACAGTAGTCTATGCGATTGTTACATATGAGTAGATCAGGAAACAGTTTCACCATATCACCCTCAACACTTACTCTCAGCAACCAGCTTCTGCTAATCAGGCCATAGTTCCTAAGAACACACCACCTCACAAACCAGCACCGCTGGCAGGAGAGTAAGTGCATAAACACATTAGCCTATGGGGCATTTTTTATTCAAACTGTGATGCAGAGTCAACAGAGGGCTCTTAGAACACCTCTGCCCTGAGACTTCTGTACTTCTGCTCATGCAAACTTGGTGAGGCCATCTAGAGTGATTCCTGGCTGTTTCTCCTCTTGTATAAAATCTGGAAACATCCAATTCTCCATATTCTAGATCAGCCTGCTATGTCAGTGACAGGGTTAATAATAGGTATTGGGGCTGAGCACCTGTTTCTTGGAAGGTGTTTTGGGAAGAATTGAATATGTCATCTTGTTCACCCAGTAACAGCCCCACAATGAAATATTATCATTTCTATTTGAGAAGGAGGGTTCCCAGGCCTCACTGACTGAAGTAACTCATCAAAAAACACCTACTTGCATTTATCAGAAGCTTTATTCTAACCAGAGCCTGTGTTCAGCACATACTTCCTGCCTTCTCATACTCAGTTCAGTGGAATGTAAAGGTGACATCCATCAAGCCCTGATAGAAAGGAAGAGAAATCAACAACATAGACGGCAAAATGAGAAGAAACTTTTCCAAAGCTTTGGACAAGTACCAAGGAATCAATATGGCTTTGGTTTGAGTAATACTTCTCAGATCATTAAGACCCAGTGTCTTTAAAACATTGGAAGAAGATGGCACTGTCGTAGCTGTCTGTCGTTATGGCCCTTTAAAGAGACTTCATGTGCTCTCCTGAGAAATCTCGTAAGTCTACTGGCAGATCCCAGTCTGGAGTCAAGAGTAGGTCATCCCTCCAAAGTCCCAGAACCACTTCAGGATTTCAGTCTGCATCCTATGTCAGGATAGCTCAGACAGGAATGGGTAAGACAGGCCTAGTCAGGGTGGTTTCTCTTCATACCCTGGGCACTTGTACAAACTCTCTCCAATTCTATAGGGGCCTGCAGTTCACCTCAGGGCCCCAGGATCAAAGTCATGGGCACAGCAGCAGTGTTCAAGGCTCTTGCTGAGGGAACCACTGGGCTCTGTTACTAACTCTGTATGTTCTCTGGCATAAGTGCCCTGACCTCCCCAGGTCTCCAGCTAAAAAACAAAGCAGTTGGATGATTGATCCCTGGGGTCCACTTTCACTTTCACCTTCATGTATTCATTACTCTTTCCTGAACAGATCTCTTGTCGCTTGCCCTAACAGCACCACTGATGCTGCCATCAAAGTATTTTTTTCTCATTTATTATAGATCAAATATGTACTTTTGCTTTTTATCTTGAGTCCCTGGGGATGGAGCCTTGAGTCCCACTGCCTATTTCAAGCTTGTAGGCCAGAACCTCAGCTGTAATCCCACAAGGTTTCGGGTTTGAGGCGATGGCATCAGAGAATACTGTGAGAAAGGACTTCTCTTCCCCGAAGCTGCTTTGGTTCCCAGACAGCACTGAAATGCCAGCCTGCCATCAACACCCTCACTATCCCCTGAGACACACTGTTTATGAGGACTTGGCTCTTGGAGGAAGGAGGGAAAAATGGAGTAGAAATTATCAAGATCTCAAGTAATTGCCTTTATTCAAAAGAAAACCACTATACAATATTCTGGGTAACTATGACTCTTAGTTCTCAGCCCTTTCAACATTCTTTAGAAAGTAACAACCCACAATCATTTGTTTACAGGACCCTAGCGGAATGGCAGCATGGATCGTTTGAACCACTTTGCACAGAGATAAACATGCTTAGCTATTATAGCCTTTGAGCCTTTGGCTTAGGGACAACATACTGCAAGGGTCAGGGGTGGGAGAGCAGCTGGCTCAGTGTCCCAGGCTTCTCACCACAGTTCAGCCCCCAGCTGCCTCTGTGATCTAAAAGAATCTCTCATTTTCCTGAGTGTCAAATCCTGTAGTCTAAAACCAGAAGGCTTGGACCAGAAGCATGTAGAGTCGTCTCTCTCAGGCTTCGGTCTTCCCTAAGTATATGGCTTCTTGTCCCCTAAGTGTATGCCAGTCTCCAGTACAAGAATCTAGAACCTATATTAGGGATATCAGGAGGAAGGGAGAGGATTTAAAGAGAGTTTGAGTTCCCTGTGTCCTGCTCTGCCTGTTCTCATTTTTCCAGGACATGCAGTGGTAGGACACAGTTGAACTAATGGTGGTATTTATCTGGCTTGCAAGAGCTGGCTTCTCTCTAAGGAGAAAGGGTCCTACAAAGGTGACAGGGTGATTCGTGTATTTGGGCAGGTGTAGTGCAGATGTTACCTGGGATTTAGCCACATATAAGGTGGACTGACTGGTGGGATTCTATCTCTGTCTGTTCTCTGTCACTACAGCTTTCTGCTATGACCATCTTTTCACCATGCTTTGTATTTAAAGTATGTGTGAGCCTTTCAAGGGTGAGTGAGACTCATTTATTTCCCATTTATATCCCACCATATCCAGAGCAGACCGTTTCCTGCAGCATTTGCTAAGGAATTCCAGCCAAACTAAGTTGCTGTAAGGGTTTTCTGTCTGCTTCTGTTTATAATGCCTCCCATCAATATAGCCAGGAAACCTATATTAAGAATAAGAAGAGAGGAAGACTAAAAGCTACATATGGTGTTATGAAGAAGGCTGGAATAAACAGAACCTTGCAGTAGCATTGAGGTATAGACAGGTGACAGGGAACAAAGGGCCATAGCAGCAAGCAACTGCCACATGAGCAAGACCAGCTTCTTCCAGTTATCTCCATGCACAGACAAGAAGCCAAGAGCTGGAGCTAAGAGCTAATTTGTCTGAGGCTGACCTGGTAATTCCACACTAGAACTAGCCTGGCTCCCATCCAAGCTGTTTTCCACCCCACTGTGCATTGTGTGCGTTCCAGAGGTTTGAGGCCTGGGTCCCAAAGCCCTTCCTTTGGCTAAGCTGGGCTGGTGTCCAAGCCTGTTTCCCATTGTACTTATGCTGCTGTGTGTCTGTGCATGTGGCTTGGCTGCTCCATTTCAGCCACCAAGGCTTTAGAGATGAATCTTATTAAGACCCAACCAGGCTGATTGCCAGGTTACCTGGGAGGAGCTGGCTTTGTGGCTCTGTGTGCTTATTGCAACTCAGCAGGCCCTGGGTTGTACAGGGAAGCTGCATACAACACACACACACACACACACACACACACACACACACAGAGAGAGAGAGAGAGAGAGAGAGAGAGAGAGAGAGAGAGAGAGATGCACACACACACAGAGCATTTTCCTGAAGGGGCTGGGGGTATGGGAGAAAGGCTTTCTCTCCTACAAGAGCTCCCTGGATGTTGCCAGTGACCTAGTCTATTCATCATTCTCTAGAATCTGCTAGTGAACAGGGTAGGTTGTGGACAAGAAATAAACAAACCTTATAGCAGGCCCACCAATTGAGATAGTTGAAGCCTCCAGGCAAGGGAAGATGATGGCCTGTATCATTTAGCCAAGGGGTCTGAGAGGTCTATAATCATGCCTTACTCACCCTTTTCTTATTAATTAAGCAAGGGCAAATCACCTTGTCTCTCTGATCTTTGAAGCACTAGTAATAAAATGAATGTTTTGATAATCTCCCTTTTGACAGCATTTATATAAGGGTGAACTCTGCTACCCAAAAGTCTTTTGCGCAACAAGATAGTATACAAGCCTCCATCTATTCTAAGTACTATTTGCAACTAAGTGGTCTGGGCTTTCTGTTCAAGGGTTCCATCCTCACTGAGTTCTTGTGCCCACCATAAACCTCTATCTATTCCTTTTGAATTCAGTCTTGAGCTTCTGTCTTCTGCATCTCAGGCACCAAGAAGTTCATTTGGTCTTGGGTGGGGCTGCATTTTCCTTTATTGCCTAGAATACCAGCTTAAAAATAAAACACAGTTGCTGTCCCCTCCCTTCTTGTGTAATAAAAATGCTCAAGTGCTGATGGATTCTCAGGTAGAAATACAGAGTGGACAAGTGCTGACAAAAGCCAATCTGAAGTGTCTGTGATTCATATTTAGAAAATGTGTGCAGCCAACCAGACAATGGTGGAGCTAAAAGAGCGTCAAAGATCACTTGACCCAACTTGTTCCCTTTTTAAGTGGAGAAACTGAGTGTGAGGGAAGGTGGATTCTCCCAAGATCACAGAGTAAGCTGGAGACAGAAGTAGCATGCCTCTCCTCCCTGCACATCATGGGAACTCTACTTGGGAATATTGTAAGTCTTGCCATCACTTTTCCCCTTTCTGCCATTCTGGTTCCATAATAAGAAAGATTATTTGGCTCATATCACTGTAGACCAGAATGAAAGGTCTATGAATTGGAAGTGTACATGCCCATTAATTTAAAAACATTGCTACACGCCAGCCATCTTTATGCCAGCCACCAAGGATGCTGAGATGAAAGACATAGACTGTGCCTTTATGGTATTCAAAATTAAAGGATGAGGAAAGACAGGTAACCTGTCTTTATCAGGGCAGGCTATTTTCCACACAGTTAAGCAAAACATTTCTGCCATCTGTGGACTGTATCTCAGGCTTATGAGTCTATCAATTCTCTTCACATAGAGATAATGAGACTGATTTTCCTGAGAAAATGCAAATCAAATATGTATGTCCTCCTTACTGCTCACTCCCTCAAAATGTGTTTGTGGAACATCTAACAGAAATTATCAAGGATGCAAAGACAGTCATCCCTCATACACACACCTGTCATGTCTCTCTCTGTTTCTGTGTCTCTCTCTGTCTCTGTGTCTCTCCCTGTCTCTGTGTCTCTCTATCTCTTTCAAAAAGAAAGAAAGGGAAGGAAGGAAGAAAATGAGGAAGACAGGAAGGAAGGAGAGAGGGAGGAAGGGAAGAAGGAAGGAAGGAAGGAAAAACTGTTAAAAAAAATTCCAGTAAGAAAATAAAGATCATAGAAGCTTTACCAAGAAAGTAGTCCCCTAGGGTAGAAAGTCCCTCCACCATTAAGGTTTCCCAGAAGTAGTAGGGTGTGAGCTGAGGTCAATTAAAAGAAAAGGAAGGAACTGGACAAGAAGACAAAGCGGAGCATCATCCTAGAGAACCTGCAAGTCTGTGCAACTCTGTGCTACTCTATGCTAGCTCTGAAACCTGTAACCACCCATTATTGTAACCATATAGAGTGAAAAGACAGACTGGAAAGACATGAAGCTACTTAGCAAGCAGTAGAGCATGTGCCGTGCCAGGGAGATGGGCTGTGTGCTGGAAACAAGGGGGACAGTGCTGAAGTTTGAGGTAGCAGATCCAGGTAATGTTAGTGGCTTTATTCTTGCAGCTGTGCACTGCAGGAGGTTAGAATAGAATTGGGGGGAGAGGTTAAGGAAGTGATAGAGCCTGGTGGGGCCTGGGCTGTTGGGGTTGGGAGGTGGATAATGGCGTAATCACAGGAGCAGGCCATAACAAGACTTTGTGCATGATCCACCCACTCTGGGCACACCTGAGCAATAGCTTTGACAGTGACTGTAACCAAAAGGCATGAAGGTATGCATTTGATTCTCCAGAATCATGATTCAAAGCCCTAACAATGCCTCTTGTATGTGAGAGAGACATTCATCCTTTGCCAGCCAGTAGGAACAGCTTAAGGTATCACAAATGATCCATGGAGAATCCAAATTCTCTTAAACTGATACACTGTTGAATATCTAAAGGTATTTGGAGTATGGCTTTTTTCATAACTTTTAACTTATTTCTAATTATTAATTAATACATATCTACAGAGTGTGATTTTGATAAATCTTTCTATAACAAGTCAGCCAACCCAGCAACATGACCCATCTCTTTTTTTCTTTTTTGAAAGTGATTTAGATCTCTCTCTCTCTCTCTCTCTCTCTCTCTCTCTCTCTCTCTCTCTCTGACCCTCCTCCTTTTGCTCCTCCTCTTATGTTCCTCGAGGTATTCCCATCCCTTGTGTATCTCTGCTGATGACGTCTAATCTGGTGAATCCAGTTTCCAACCCCAGCTCTGCATGACCTTAGGTGTGTGACTCTGTAGAAGTTGCCCCAGAGTTCTGAGTCTCGGGGAGCTGTCCTCGTCCTTGTGGAAGTGTGTGAAGTGCTCCATGTAGGGCCTTCTCCAAGCTAATATGATCTCCTCAGTAGTTACTATTGTGAGGTGGGATTCTAATCGGTAATGATGGTTGGTGCCTCTCTACCAAAAAGAACAAAATAACGGACTGAAAGCTCTCATGCTCCATCTTTTGATTATGAGGCTCACAGTGAATTACAGTTTTCTTACCCGGATTAATTAAATCTCACACCTGAGTACCCACTTGATTTCCACATCCAGCTGTGGAGTCCCACAGTAACTTATAATTAAGAGACGCTCGCTAATAGGAGACTTAAAAGTGAAATTCAGAGCCAAAGTAAGTAAAGAGGCTCCATGATAGAGGGCGGAGTTGCTGATCCCGGAGCCCCTTTATCAAACATAGGTGCTTGGAAAATAACTGCCCATCCTACAACATCCTGTGCACTGTCCCATGCTTCTGGGAAGGTGCCAAGGTGAAAGACCTGCTTGGTGTCAGGGCAGGTTCCTGATGAAGGCTGTGCAATCTGCTTTAGGACAAGGTTAAAATAATTACAACAGTAAAATATGAGATGACATTTTCCCCTCAAGGCTGTTGCAAGTATAGACCCGCTCAGTGTGCATAGAATAACTGGTCCATTTGAGCATATTCTTTAAAACCTAAATTACTCTGCTCACTAGATCTTAAAGATCTGCTACTTTTCTCCTTCTGATGTGACCTCATTTTTTCATGAAATTTTCAGTCACATTGTGGCTTATTGGCCACATTCTAATTATTTTATTCTTATAAAACAACATTTAAAAGGATTTGTAAAGATTTGTGATCTAACAAAAATACAACTATTTTAATCTCAAGTTATTCTTCTTAAGCTTTGCCTAGCTATTTATTTCTTGGTTGGCCATCACAATGAAGATGTGTTTTTATTTGTATCTGCCAAATGATTTTATGAAGAAATTGAGAGAGGACAGTAGTTAATATTTCTGTAACTAACACACCTAGTTAGTTACAAATCAAGGTGACAATCCAGAGATTCTGAATCTGACCTGTACTCTATGTTCTACTCTTGAATACACAAACATAAGACTCATGTAGGAGACATGACTTTATGCATGACCTTATTTTAACTTTGAATGATTAAAATTGACAGGATGAAGTTCAGTCAATAGAAATTCACTAACCAATCTTTAGAACAAACTAATGCTGTATACAGTCTTGTAGGAAATGTCTAGAAATAAGATGAATTAGTATTAATGTGACTAATCAAAATGGACCACTTTTATTCCCCTCCCCCCCAAAATCCAGGTCTTTGGAATTTGTCCAACCAAGTCATCTATGATAGATGATCAGGATTTCCAAATCCCTTCTTAAACATGTGGTTACAAGGTCCTCCCATGGTTCTTGTCCATATATCCCCAATACCCCTGCAAAACCAATGTAGAATTAGGTGTGTAGGTATCAAGTGTGTAGATGTAATGAACTGTAATTCGCAGGAGTAGCCAACAAGCTCCCATATACCTACCATGAACATCAGGAACAATAGCTGTCTGGTTTCCACATGAGAGTCAATGCCAGGTGACAGATGACATGATGACAGAGGATGAGCTGCACAAACCTCAGGCTCGTCAAAGGGATTTTCCTGTTTCTGGCTATTCTAGAACCAGGGGGAAGAACTCGGACTTGGAGAGACTGTCATCAAACAGGCAGAAGTGAGTTCTGACCTAAAGACCCTCAGAGTCATGGTGCTAACTTCTTCCATGTGGTTTTCTGCAGGAAAAATGGGGAAACAGAATAGCAAGCTGGCCCCAGAAGTCATGGAGGACCTGGTGAAGAGCACCGAGTTCAACGAACACGAGCTCAAGCAGTGGTACAAGGGGTTCCTCAAGGACTGCCCAAGTGGGCGGCTGAACCTCGAGGAGTTCCAGCAGCTCTATGTGAAGGTACGCACTCCAACGGTTTCTTATTCCAAATGAGCTGGTTAGTTACAACTCCGGATGCTTTCGGTTCTAACCTTTAAACGGCTGTTTTGATGCAAAGGGGCATGCATGCATGTGTTAGCACATATGTGCCTGTGAGTTTCTAGAGATGAGTGAAGCAAATTCTGGACAAGGAAAAAAATAATTGCTAAAATACTAATTATGACTTTAGAGGATGAGAGTACCTGCTGAAAGAGCCATAAAAATCTCAGAAATATTGTCTGTGGATCACACTTGCATAGAGAAATATGTGAAGGACAAATTTTTTTTCTTTCCATTAAAGAGAATGTACTTATGAGTGATCTTTCCCCAAGAAAGATTCTCCTGTCTACAGGTAAGGAGATAGAGTCCCAACACAGCTCGTTTAAAATCAGAGGGTGTTACATATATTGAATTATCAATGTCTACCACGTGAATTCTGTATTTTATACTGCTTAGAAGCTAATCTTTTCCAGGATATTGGCTATCATCAAAGTGTAATTCCTGCTGCAGCAGCACCGTTCTAGTTTGCCTGAGTTTGTGAATTACTGTGGTTCTGGCATAATCTAGGGCATTCCATCTTGTGGACACTTACATAATGTTACACTGGCGGAAGAGATGCAATTTTTTTGTTTGTTTTAACCTTTTCTGACTGAAATACCAAGTAGGAAATGTCACTTTTTATTATTTTATTATAACAAATGTCAGGGTGAGCTATGTGAACTATCCAGGTGCGTGTCCATGCGTGGGAGGTTTGTGTAGAGCTTTGAGGATCTTTAGCTCTGAGGCTGGACATTTACCAAAGTCTCTGATCTAGCACTTCCACTGTTACACATGTTCAAGAAAGGGCATGCTCAAAGCTGCTCTGTACACAGCAACGAAACTGAAATCACCACAGGAACATGGAGAGTGAACTGTGACGAATTTAAACAATGAAATGTACAACCGTTGAGATAGCTGAACCCCACCAATGCTAAAGCACAAGTCCAAAAGTAAGTTCATGGATTCTATATTAGACGGGAATAAAATTAAAATGAGCTTTGCAGCACTACAAGTAGGTGGGGGTGGGGCGTGATAGAAAACAAAGTGAAGGAGTACAGAATGAAGAGAGGAAGAAGCAAGGGAGGAGATGGGGATATGGCTGTGTGGCAAGGTACAGGTTGTGTTAAAATTTCAGCTATGTTTTAGGATGGTGAGTGTGTAGTTGTTTACTGAATTAAAAGCTGACCAGCTACCGAACTAAATTAACAAGCAGATATTGAATGGACTACTAATGAGTGCCAGGCATTCCAAGTAATGGCTGATCAATTGTGTGCATGTAAGAACCAAAAAAAGTGTATAAAGTATTGTATCCTCAAGTATATGTAGAAAGGAACATATATTATGCAATACACATGTACATGTTATAAGATCACTATAAGAAATCTATGAGACAGCTTAGCTAGTGAAGACGCTTGTCACCAAGCTTGGCTACCTGAGTTTGATCCCAAAAATCTACATGATGAAATATTGAGAAGGTAACCCAAGTCACACAAACCATCCTCTCACCTCTATATGTGTGCTGTGGTGTACACATACATATACACACACAGAACAGGGGCTACTTTTTCTATTGCTACAATAAACACTCTGGCTAAAGGATTTATTTGGCTAAGTCACAGTTTCATTGAGGGGAGTCAGGGCAGGACCTGAAGCCGAAACTGTGGAGAAACATTGCTTACATCCTTGCTCCTTCTGGCTCATGCTCAACCAACTTTCTTATATAACCTAGGACTACTGGCCAGGAGTAGTAACACCCACAGTGATCTAGGCCCTTCTATATCAATCAACAATCAAAACAACTCCCCACAGATATGGCCACAGGCCAATCTGATTTGGGCAAACCCTCGGATGGAATTCCATCTTCCCAGGTGAATCTTGCTGATATCAAGTTGGCAATAAAAAGCAGGAAATAAACACACACACAAATATGTGTGTTTATCTACATATGCATGTATATATTATATACACACACATAGATATAAATGTGTACATATATAATATATAACATATATATTATATATAGTATACACACACAGGCACAAATTTAAGATGGGATCACTAAGGCATTCCTAAAAGGATCTAAGTAACTAGTCATTCGCATTTTGTGTAGAAATTCCAGAAGATATACCCACTATTTAATTGATATAGATTCATTCTGAACAGAAGTAGAACAGATATACTTCCTAGGTCATCCAGTGATTCCCTTCCACTTTCAGACTCATAATTTGCCATTTTCTCATCTAGAAATAACCTGTGCTTGGAAACTTTTTACTGTCAGCATGAAGGAAAGCAGAGACAAATGAGCTGTCAAAGTCACCTTCATATCACTGAAGGTCATGATTAAGAGAGCTCAGGGTACTGCTACTTGTCTAAAACCAAGGGGCTTTTGTCTTTGAAGAAGCAGGAAACATACTGTGTCGTTCATACACTCCAAAAGCCTCAGCCTCAAGCTCAGCTGTGTAAGCATTGCACATACCTCTGTGTTTTATGACACACAGAAGCGTGTGGACCAGGATCACCTGCCACCTCCATTCCCACTTCAACCCCCAACTTTCAAACCCAATCATACCCAGTGGCTTTGCTTCAGAAAAATGATACAAGACTTTCTAAGCTCTGGAAGGGAGACTTGAATATGGGCTCTGTCCTTGTGTCAAATAGGCAGAAAGCAGACAAAGTCCTCTCAGAGTCATCCAAGGACAAAGATCAAAGGAGAATCACGGAAGAGCTATGCCATGTACAGGCACAGAAGGCAGCTCCGATGGGTGAGGAAGAGAAGGCTGAGGGTTGTGTAAGAGGCCCAGAGGGAGCACATGATGAGAAATGACTTCTTTTAAGTACTTCAGAAGAGTGCCAGTGTTCACCAAGACTGGACTCAGAATCCTGGAGAATGGGTCCTTCAAATAGTTCTTCCTGATGTGGTCAAGAGCAGAGCTGTCCTGGAACCCACTGACAGAACAAAGGTTACTAAAGCTTCTGGTGGAACAAAGCTAACTGCAACCTCAGTTGGGGCAAAGCCCACTTCAGTCTCTGATGGGACAAAGCCCACTGTAGCCTCTCATCTCTTTACAGCCTCTATTGCTGCCTCAGCTGTTTGCCATTCCAGACATCACTTCAGTTGCTCTAAAGACAACTATGATGAAGATTAAGAGAAGGGCTAAATAATGGGAAATACTCATCTGCTAGGCCAGGAGCCATGACCCTCACTGTCACCCTCACACCAAAAGCCTTTTTGAGCTTCAAATGTTAAAAAAAATAAAAATCATGAGGTAGATGTTTAACAATGTGAAAGTACAGGTTTAGAAAAATAAGGCAAGTTTTGCAGCATTGTGAAAGGCAAAAGCAGGATAGGTGTTAAAGATTGGGGATGCTTAGTGCTGTGGGAAGTGGCGAGAGGAAATCTCTGGAACTCATTGGACAGCCAGCATAGCCAAATCTGCAAGCTTCAGTTTCTGTGAGAAACAATGACTCAGAGAGTATTAAGAGGAATTGAAATTGGAGAAAACACCTGATCTTGACCCCTAGCCTACACACTCACACACACTCATATACACGAACACATCTGTACCATATACACTATAAACAAACAAACATTACCTACCCTACCCAGTAGGGCTTCCCAATGAGAGTCCTAAAGTACTGTGGACAGAATACACTACAGGACAAATCTCAGAGAAAGACAGCTCACACCTCTGAGAGGAAAGTGAGTCCTTAAAGCAGTTAAGAGAAGTTGCCTGATCCTGACTCTGGCCATCTCTCTGGAGCTGTATATAAAGAGAATACATGAGGGGATCTCACTGTCCTGATGTAGTAATTTACATCCTTATATGTGTCCTGTGTGTGGTGTTTCCCTGTATCAGCAACCCACTCCCACTCATCTACAAGAGTGAGCTTTGTAACACAGATCTAGACATGGTGCCTCCCAGTTTGAGACAGGTTTTATTATTTAGAAATGTAGACCATAGTCACGACATTGCAATCATCATAAACCCAGTGGTGAGCAGGCAGCCTGCCACAGAGAAGCTTTGAGAACCATTGTTGCTGGCTACACAGTTCCTTCTTGGGAAACCTTGTGATGAAACCATCTCCAAACAACTTCAGGACAGTTGCCCTTGCCCAGCAGGATTTCCTATGCTAATGCAGAAGGTACAAATAACCACTGTTCCAGAACGATTAGCATTGATGCTTGGTGATGGGGCAAGAATGGATAGGAGAAATGCTAATTTCAAAGTGGACTATCAACACAAGAAAGTAATTAGTAGAGCGAGAGGTTGAATACTTTGCTCTTAACCTTAGGAGACAAGATATTCATTAGGTAATGGGTTTTTGAGGACCTCTTATAAGCTGTACTGTGTCCCCTCTCTACTAGTACACTGACATCTTATTCCCTAGTGCCTATGAATGTGGCTTTATTCAGGTATAGGGGCTTTGAAGAGCTGATTAACTTAAAGCAAGGTAAATAGAGTGGACAGACTCCAACCACCCACCCACTGTGACTGGAATTCTTACAGAAATAGAAAATCTGGTGTGGTGGTTTGAGTATGCTTGACCCAGGGTTTGGCACTACTGGGAGTTGTGGCCTTGTTGGAGGAAGAATGTCAATGTGGGTGTGGGGTTTGAGACTTCATCCTAGTCACATGGGAGTCAGTCTTCATCTTAGTGACCATCAGATGAAGATGTAGAACTCTCAGCTTCTCCTGCACCATGCCTGCCTAGATGATGCCATGACCCCGCCTTGATGATAACAGACTGAACCTCTGAACCTGTAAGCCAACCACAATTAAATACTGTCCTTATAAAAATTGCCTTGGTCATACTGTCTGTTCACAGCAGGAAAACCCTAAGATACCTGCGTACAGGACATATGGAGAAAAGACCTTGAAAAGACCATCTAGAAGTCACAGAGAGAGACCACAGAAGATACCATCCCTGTCCATGCTGTGTTGAGGATTTTTAGCTTCCAGAACCATATACCACAGTATATTTCTATTGTTTAATCCAAACAGTATTTGGCACTAGGTTTTGGTGGCCCTAAAAAATTAGTATAGTCCGAGTTTCTTTGCTGTTGACACATGTAAATTCTTAGCCGTCTGCAACTAATGAAAGGGCACCTGGCTCCATGCACACCCAGAACTTTCTGTGTCTCTGGTCATAAAAGTTGTAGCAAATGATGTGGTATCCTCCCTGATCCCAGCACTGAAAAGAACTGTATTTCATCAATAAGAACCAAGTACCTGATTTTCTGTGCATAAGAATTTCCACGTTCCAACAACTATTTTGATTGCCAAGCCAAGATTACAAAATTAAGATAGTTTGCCACTTTAATCCATTTTCAAAGAAGCTGCTGCAATCTTCAAAAACAAACTGTCGAGATAAGCAAGCCACCATCTAAGGGAGGAAGGAAGCCACCATCTAAGGATCCTCTCCCAGGATCCTTGGGTCCTTATCTTTGTGAGATTAAAGCTATTCCTTGCCTGCTTTGCCACTGTGATATCAAAACCAAAGAACAACCCTAGTAGAAAGTGGCGAGTAGACAGATTCCTGGGTGAATATGTATTGTTGGCATGAGCAGCCATTTCAAGGATCCTCCTACCTCACACTCATGTGAATGGTGAGGCCCCATCCTGGTCTGAATATAACAGTGTGTGGAGAAAATATCAACCATAGCTTCCTCTTTCTGGATGGCTGCAGCCTGAGCCTGTTCCCTACAGAGACTACTAAGATTAGCTAACTAGCCTCATTCTTCAGATATAGATAGATAGATGGATAGATAGATAGATAGATAGATAGATAGATAGATAGATAGATAGAT
>NW_021604657.1:4746336-4749375 GCF_004785775.1 Grammomys surdaster
GATAGATAGATAGATAGATAGATAGATAGATAGATAGATAGATAGATAGATAGATAGATTTCTCTGGGTTTCTGTGCTTCCATCAGAGCAAACAGCCCAGCTGATCCCAGCTTTTCCATACATGTGTGTGCTCCAGTCAGGTCAATTCCAAAGTCATGAAGGTCATAGGAGCACAGTCCTGCAAAGAGCTCTAACTAACTATTGATACACACTTGAAGTGTGTCACCTTGAGACAACACTTGGGTTCTCTCAAGGTGAATTACACAAGTAGTACAGGATTAGTTAAAATAGTTTTGGCATCTAGAGATTAACAGATGTGCAGTTCAATCTCAGCTGGGCTACACATGCCAATTCTCTGCCTCTCTGGATCTGTTTTCCTTATTTATAGGTGAAAATAATAAGCCTTGTCACCTCACTTGGAGTCCCAAAGATAAAGATGGTGAGTGTTATTTACAGCTCACCATAAATTGTGTTTGCATCATGGGTTATCTACTCTTATTCTCAGAGAACCAAGACTGAAGCAGGTTTTATCTCATGTGCCAAGTTTGATGACAGTACAGGAAGACATACAGAGGAAGGCTTTAGGAAGGTTCAACAGAGAACCAAGTTTTAATCAAATGATGATATCCACTATGCATTCCAGAATGGGAGAGTGAAATCTCAGGACACAGCCTCAGCCATCTCCACTTCCATGACAGATTCCCACAAGCTGAGCACTGTGCCCTCCAAGGAACAAAGCCTTTCCCATAGCTAGGTGCTAAAGTGAATGAGGACTGGAGTCAAGGGGTGTGTGTGTGTGTGTGTGTGTGTGTGTGTGTGTGTGTGAGAGAGAGAGAGAGAGAGAGAGAGTGCTTATGTGAGTGTGTGTGAGTATAAGTGTGTATGCGTATGTGTGTATGTGTGTTTGTGTGTGTGTGAGAGGGGGGGGCAGAGGGAGAGAGAGAAAGAGATGTACTTATATGGAGTCATTTCTTTCCACCTTTATGTATGTTCAGGGAACCAAACGCACATCATCAGGTTTACATAGCAAGCCCCTTAACTCAGGAAACTATCGCAGAGGCCACTGGGTATTTTTTAAATCTGTCCCCCACCAACTACTCATTATCATCACCCTTGTACACTGCTCCAGAAAGGAGACTCACTTGCTCAGTTCCTACGGTTTGTCATTTCCCAAAGACAACCAAAAAGCTAACCGTTTGGCTAGGCTCCAGTCCAGGTCTCCTGAGCTTCTGCTTATTTCACTGTCCCAAGTTCTCTTCTCAAAAGAGTGTTAGATGTTGGCAAGGCAAAGGATGGCAGTGCCCTCGAGTCCAGTTAGATCATCACTGATTCAACAGTTTGAATTTTAAATAAAATTTATTCACATATAACGGGAGAGTGCCTGCCAAATCATTCCATGTCCCTCCAAGTGGTCATTTCCTAAAGAGCGTCTGTAATTTGCTGTTAGAAAATGTCCTTCCAGTTCCCCCATTGATGAGCCTGGCTCACTCACTTATTCACGGACTGTTTCCTTTCTGCTTTTGGTGGAGGCGGTGCTGTGGAGCTATGCTTTGTCTTCAGGAAGCTCCAAACCTGGAAGAGCTGGAACGTAGGCTTATTTTCACTTTGTAAAATCATCTTAATTTGCAGCAAAATACATCAGCGGGGTTCAGTAAAACTTCTCTAGGCCAGGCATATCCAACCTGTAGCCATGGGTTACATGTGTTCTGGAATAGCTATGAATAAATTTGGCTCAGTACATTTGTAGAGAACATCATTCATGTGTCAAACGTTTGAACAACCCTCTGGCCTGAAAAGCATTGAAAAACAAGTCTACTCCTGAAAATGCTATTGACAGGATTACCCAGTATCAGATATTAAAACAAAGGTAAATGTTACATGGCCTGGCCTGATGAGTCAGTAGGTATAAGTGCTTGCTGTACAAGTATGAGGGCCTGATACAAAGACTCCAAAACCACATAAAAAGCAAGAGGCTTATGAATACGTGCCTGGAACCCTAGCATTGTAGAGCTTGCTGGTTGACAGCCTTGATCCAGACTGAGTGAGAGACCCTTTGTCAAGGGAAAGTGGAGGGCAACAAGGTAAGACACCGAACATTCGGCCTCCAAGTATGTCTCCATTTATGAGTAGACACACCCCCCATTCATATGCATGCACCACCCATCCACATCCACACACTACATAAGCACACACATATATATGTATATATATATATATATACACATATATATACATATACATATATATATATATATATATATATATAACTAATAGATAAAATTAGCGAGATAGAAGTACTGAAGTATTTTGTGATAAATATATTTTAATAAAATAAAAAATACATTCAAGTTAATAATATATCCAGAAAGTATTCTATGGGTCTCTACACAGATTTAGGATTCTACTTTCAATTTTTGCTCTTATGTTTTTACAACTTGCATACCTTCTGGAATACAAGGCATTCTTTCTGAAAGCTTATATAATATATAATAAATATAGGATTGCGTGTATTAACTTTTGTTTTAGGGACTTGGTCTTGTCTAGTTGCTGGCTAACTTAGGACAAGTGAGTTCATCAAGTTATAAACCACAGCATCTATATAAGCCTAGATGTTGACCTGTATCTGTGGCTCTTAAATGTCAACACTGGTCGCTTGGGTTGACTGTGCAATCGGTAGGTGCATGGGTTCGTGACTCAGAGTTGCTAACCTCAGGTAGCTACAGTAGAGAAAATTCATCGCTAACAAATTGAGAACATGTCTAGATAGTAAACAAGAGCTATCCTTTGGTAGACTTTGGGGATTCTATTACCAGTAAAAAAACAAAACAAAACAAAAAAAAAACCAGTGTATATATCTCTCTTAGCAGAGCTTTCATTGGAGTAGCCCAAGAAATTTCATGTGTCACAAAAGATGCTATTAACTACTGACAGATCATTCAATGTTCCTTGGTACTAGTTGTTGACTACTAATTGTGACTAAGACAAAGAAAGAAAGAAAGAAAGAAAGAAAGAAAGAAAGAAAGAAAGAAAGAAAGAAAG
>NW_021604657.1:4749385-4760664 GCF_004785775.1 Grammomys surdaster
AAGAAAGAAAGAAAGAAAGAAAGAAAGAAAGAAAGAAAGAAAGAAAGGAGGAAGAAAACCCTCTCTTAAACTAGACTTTCAAATTAACTTCAATGGCATGCAAATAAGAAAAGAGATTGAGGTTTCTGGGCTGTGGCTCAGCAAGTGAGAGAACCTGAGAGAAAATTTGAAGATCTCAGTTCAAGTCTCCAAAACCTGAATTTAAAAGCCAACTGTGGTTGTTATGTGTGCCTGTAACCCCAGAACTGAAGTAGGGAGAACAGAGACTTGAGGATCCTTCCTGGGACTTGCAGTCCACTAGCCTACTTCCAGGTTGAGTAAGAGACCCTGTCTCAAGGGAATAAAGCAGGACACAGTCATTATCCTCTTCTACTCTCCTTGTACACTGCATATGAGTGTATATACTACACATATACATCATGAACACAAATGCATGCACAGAGAGTGAATATAATTTCCTTTTTTTAAAGGCTTTTTTAAAATTTGTATTTATTTACTTTATGTATATGAGTACACTGTAGCTGTCTTCTGATACCCCAGAAGAGGGCATCAGATCCCATTGCAGATGGTTGTAAGCCACCATGTCATTGCTGGGAATTGAACTCAGGACCTCTAGGAAGAGCAGTCATTGCTCTTAACCACTGAGCTATCTCTCCAGCCCGAGAATGTAATTTCTAATCTTCACTTTGTTCAACACATCTGTTTGCATGTGTGTGTGTGTGTGCATGTGTGTGTGTTTGTGTGCAGCACATGTGTATTTGTGTATCAGTGAATAAAATGTCCCTGATTAATTCAAGATCTAGAATGTGTTGTTTCCTTGAGAGGCAGCTCTTTGTCAGTACAAGTGAGGAGCCACCACAACCTTGCTTGTTCAGAAGATATTTTATTAAAAGAAGTAACAGATGACTTTCATCTTATGGGAGACAGAGTATATATGTGTGTATGTATGGGTGGTTTGTCTGAGAGGTGTATGAATGTGTTCATGTAAGTGTGTGCACGCAGATATGCCACACAAACACATGTATGTGGAGTCTAAAAGTCAATGTCAGGTGTCTGACCCAGTCTCCTAGTATCAACCAATATTTCTCAAATCAGTTTTGATAATAGAAGTTTTGGCTCAAAAAAAAATGGGGGATGATCAATTTTCAAGGAGGAAGAATCTGCTTATTAATCAGAAGTAACTAAGAATAGAGCTTATTAAAATATTCTTGGACAGACCTATACACAGATGTGTTTTAATCCCTTAAGGAAACTGTTGTTACATAGACATAATGTCATCTTGACTGGGCAGTGAGGATGTTTTAACTCTTAGTGAGAAGCTTGGAATACATTTACATTTGGAATGTTTGCCAACATGACTGAGGCTACACTTCAACTTGAATTAATGTGGAAAACAAGAACTAGGTCTTAAATCTCAAAGAGAAGACAATGAGGAGAGTCTGGGAAAATGCAGTTCTGTGTGAGGCTCCGATTGCATTTCATTGCTGTGAAATTTGGAGAATAATGAGCTTCCAGTATGGCTCAACTTAGAGATAGCACTCACCCCTGGAGAGGTCCATATGATAACCTTCTCCTGTCTCAGGGGTGTGAAATCACTTTGTGTGGCTTCTCCACCCTGGGATTTGGCTTTCCCATGATAAGGTTGGTGTATTTAGAGGGCTATTGATAATTCTGCCACCATCACATCCTAAAGGAATGCTTTTACACCATACCTCAACTTCTCTGTCTTCAGCTTAAGATCAAAACAAGCCTCGGCAAGTCCCCAAGTCCACACTTTCCTCCATTTTACAAATAGGCACCAAGATGTGTGTGAATGGAACAGGGATATGCAAGGTAGATCCACTACACCAATTAATACCCAAAAAGTGATAGTGACAGTGTGAAGCCATATAGACCTTGTCTCTGCTTAGTTATTTGCAGCCAGTTGTCCAAAACAGCTTCTTGAAAATAGACCCAGAGAAGAATAAATAGCCAGTTTCTTTTAGGAGGGTGTAGTTGAACATGCAAATTCATAAATTAATCTGCCTGTGTAAGGCTGCTTTGCTTCACTGGATTTTCTGACCCTTTGAAGTTATGAAATTATATTGCTCTCAGTGGGCTCAGAGACACCATGGGTCTTTGATACAATGGACCACCTACTCAAGAACCTGTACTCACTTGTGAAATGCCCAGTGTGCTCCTGATAGAAGAAAGCACTTGATCTCACTAATGACTCTCCTTCTCTCTCTTTTTTCTCCACTTAAAATGGTTCTTGGCCTTTGGCCACTTTTCTCATTCTTCTCTGAGAGTCACTGTGGAATTTGTGGCAGTCATCTTATATCTGTGTTCATGTTACTATAACTTGGACCTGCCCTTGATGCACACAGATCAAACTCAGGCCTATTTTCACTGGGGAGAGAAGGGGAGAAGTCAATTACAAAATAAGCCTAAATTGTCCAAGAATCTCATTATCTCTAGGGAAAATCCTCTGAGGACAGAAATGTGTCAGTCATTTTCAGAAAACAATTACCAGTGTTGTCCATAACAAATCTACAACATATGAAGAGCCCTGGGGCAGAAAAGACTTAGGGTCAGGTATCTACAGTCCTGTAAGCTTTCCAGCCTAGAGAAAAATGTAACAGTCTATATAAATAGCTAAAACAGAGATAGAAAATATGTTTACACAAGACAAGTACCAGTTGTCTGGCTAAGAAGTGTCTAGATAGAGTTTGGTCAATTTCATTATATCTTGAAATCAAAGTAGAGTTTGCTGCCTCAATAATGGGATTTCTAATAGGAAGATTAACATGAAAAATTCCACAAGGGCAGCTGCTTAGTCTATGGGAGATGCTATGACAAAATACCTCTAACTGAGTAGTTTATAAACAATAAAAGTTTATTTTTCATAGTTTTGGCGCTGGAAAATGAAGTGGCATGGAAGGCCCTGTTTTCTGATTCATAAATAGTGCTTCCTCTCTTTGTCCTTATGAAGTGGCAGGAACCAATGTGCTGTTGTGTGGGATGCACATGCTACAGTACACATGTAGAGGTCAAAGAACAACTTCCGTCTCAGTCTTGTCATTTTCTATATTTGAGACAAGGTACTCTATTGCTCACCACTATATATACTGAGTTAGTTGATGACAAATATCTGGGGATTCTTCTATATCCATTTCCCATCTCACATTAAGGGCCAGGATTTTAGTTACATGCTACCACATCCAGCTTTATGTGGCTTCTGAGGATCCAAACTCAAGTACTTATACTTGTATGACACTTTACAAACTTCTCCCTAGATTCTGTCTAAGGCATTTTCTGTAAGACTATAAACCCATTCATAAGAATCTTATTCCTATGACCTAATCACAACATAATACCATCACCATCAAGTACAGAATTTCAACATATGACTTTGGTAACACAATCATTAAGCTCATATCAAGCATGAAGACATGGGGTTAATGAGGGTAAGAACAAGATTTTTTTGATGGTTGTCTAAAACGTCAGATGACTGAAAAGGGTCTCAGGGTGGGAGATGAGTGAGTTTAGACCATAGAAGTCATTAATAGCACAAAATGCCTAAATACTAAATGTTGCACACACAGCCTCCAGATGAATACTAGAAGGCAGCCACACATCCCTTGCCAGGATGTGCTTGAAGAGGAAGACCACTGCTGGTGGTCTATCATTGTCTTCTTTTAGAACCACAAAATAAACAGTACCAACAATTACAAGTTACTTTTTCTCCTTCCCATGCTCTTAGTGCCACAAAGAGAAAGCCTCGGGAACTCTTGTTGTGCCCTCCTGTAAATGGATGGTGACAGGCATGACCAAGTTTTTCATCAAGTACTTGTCTGTATCTTGTATGTATGTTTCTAACCTCAACAATGAAGGTCAGCATGAACACCTTATACCATAAGGGGGCATGAAACGCTAAATGAATTTGTGGGAGAATCAGGGCTTTGGAGGCTCAAAGGAAGAGAAGACAGTCAACAGGTAAGAGAGTCTGGCACAGCTCTCTAAGAGGTGGTGTGGTAGGAGCTATGGTTGAGGCTTAGTAAAGATATAACCAGGACAGACAGGGACCACCTATTTTCAGGGTTGGTGGTGAGTAGGAGGAGCAGAGAGGGGTAAGAACCCAACATTGGAAATGTGGGTCCCTGGCCAGGGCTCATTAGAATTTCCTGTCAGCTATTCAGAGCCACAGGGCTGCTCCATCACTGAAGCACAATTCCCAGAGATGCCTGCTCTGTGGCACCTCTTACTTAAGGAATGATCCTGTCTTGAGCCTCTGGTCCATACAGAGTTCATGAAGACATGCCGAGAAAGACGTATATTTACTAGTTTTTAAGTAAACATTTAAAAATGACAACACAGATGCTCCCATAATGGCTAAATGGGTTTCCTCTGTGAGTCAGACCCTAATGTTATCTTTTCCTTCAAGGTGAAGAAAGGTCAGTGTGTTTCAGGTGGAAAGCAAGACAAATGGGCTGTCCTGTCAGTGATGTCTACCTTGTCTTCAGAGATAAGAACAAGATGAATGCTGTCCTTTTTTCATTTCCCCATATATGTTTCCCATCATTAAGGGTCACAAAGCTACAAGGTGAAGCTACACACATTATCCCTGAGCTTTGGATCACTTCATGAAAGGCACAAACAGCCACTCTGATCCTGTACTGGGTAACAATAACAACTTAAAACATGGGTGCACTAGAGAGTGCGGCCCTAGACAGAAGCCCACTGTATAAACCGAGGTGCGGCCCACAATGAGCAGGAAGTTCTTGAGTAAAACTTCCTTCATCTTCAGATCCCAAAGCTTTAAAGAGTTCTTCACATCGGTTATAGCTTGACTATGAGGTGTCTCCCACGGGCTCATATGTTTACGCACCTAGCCCCCAGATGGTGGCACTGTTTTGGGAGTCTGTAGAATCTTTAAACCAGATCAGTCTCTTTCCTTTCTATTTAGCCACCAAGAATCAGCCTTAGCCTTTCTGACCCCACAGAGCCATCCACCTTCATTATGAACTATATCCTCTCAAATTGTGGTCCAGAATAAATCCATCTCCTCTTAAGTTTGCTTCTTCTGAGTATTTTAGTATAGCAACAACCAAATTAACTAATGCAATGTCCATATTACAAGCACCTACCATTCAAGTATTCAGTAAGTGCTAATAATCCTTCTCTTTGTGGCTGGGATGGAGTGAGGTCATGAGAGAAGACCCTATCCTCATTATGCACATCTTCCTCTTTGTTCAGCTTCAAGTAGCAACTGCTCCTTTTCCGATGATAGGAGGCCATCTTGGCTTTCAGTGTGGTAAGGGCCTACCACAACACTCTACACCTACTCCGGCCCAGCAACCATGGCTCCTATATAAGTGGGAGAGGACTGAGAGCAGAGGCTACACTGGTGCAGTTGACAAGGAATCTGTTTAGAATCTGGAGTTGTGGTCCAGGAGAGATGAAACCTCACTGTCTCTGTGCTACTATGATAGACAATGTCACATTGACTGAGGAGAAACACCAACCCAACTCCCCAACAAAATACACAGATGAGGCCAATCATAACAGGGTCTGATACTCTTTGAAAGAAAAGACACCCAAATGTGGGGTAGAAGTCAAGGAGACTTGGTGCCTAGGCAAGGATCAGCTGCTAATAAGCTATGGAGTTAGAGAGTTACAAGGCTCTTAGAATTCTAGGTTCTTGGTCTGTTGAGAGAAATTAGAAATCCCTGCCCATACCTGCAAAGACTAAGTGTGACTATGTGAAAGGGTTTTTCAATCTCCTGCTCTGTTCTAGAGATATAAAAATGAACACAGCTGTTAGAAATGTAGGTGGGAATGAACATAATGTTGAAGATAAGAGAGAGAAGTTTGGGTGACTGAAGAGAGAAGTTGGGGAGAGTGGTGAGACGGGGAGCAGAGAAATGATCCCACGTTTCTTCCCTTGTAAATTTCCCTCTGATGCCTAGATTCTAAAACTGCATAAACCTGTCACTAGATCTCTGCTAGACAGATGATGCCTGTAGCATGGATCAGTTAATATCATGGCTCTTCCCTTTCCAATTACCCGGGAGAGCAGAGCCCATAGCTTATTCATGACTGATCCTCTAGTGTCCAATAATGAAGTTAATTAGCTGAGGAGATGAATTAATGAATGAATAAAAAAAACTGTTTGTAACTTAACTAAAATTCAATTCAAAGACTAAACGAAAGGAATAAAAGCATCTCAAAGCATATAGTTCAGAGCAGTAAACACCAGAGGCTCAGAGCAGCGCTTTCTATATAGAATGCTGAAATAAATAAAGTGCAGGGCAAGAAGGCAGTAAAACATAATGTCCCATTCTCTCAGTCAAGTGACAAGCTGATTTTCTATGAATACATTAGACAATTTTACATCAAGGAACTTTCTTAAATATTATTTTCCCAAGGAGGAAATGAAAGAATAAACTTTAAAACTAAAACCCCTCAATATGAAACGGATGGCTGATGAAAATTAGGCTGCTTACATTTTAGTTGGTAATGAGATTTTCAAGAAAAAGTGCAAAAACTGAAAGGCTTTTTTCTTGTAGAAGAAAGGCAAAGGAAACCATACACGACATAGATGGTCTCCCAAAATAGATAGCTTTGCCTGCATTGTGAGTAAATTCCACCACATAGTCAGGCCAGGGCCTAATTTTGTCCATGTTTTTTTTAACCATTGTGACACGTCTACCAGGAGCACAATCAATGATGACATCGTGTTGTAGTTAATATGTTGTGGCTTTCACGACTCAGCCTGAGTCAAGTCTCTGGCAAATTCAGAAGCCAGTGCCTGGAGACATCTTTCAAGATGACACAGCTGGGTTGCCAGGGTAACTGGCTGGATGAAGCTTTGGCTGGCTTTGAAAGAGATTACATAATACCCGACCAATTGGGAAGAGTTAAGTCCTGTCCTCAGGGGTGAAGAGCACTGGGGCTATTGTCTGCTCAGCTTCTGAGATAAAGACATAATAGTTACATTTTTAAAGGGATGCCACTGGACACCACATCTACCATCTCAATACAAAAGTCCTCAAAGCCAGATTGACAGTTTCTCTATAACAGGACTCTGATTAACAGAATTGCAATGGTGTATCATGTAAGCACAACCACTTCCCTAAGTATCACCGTCACCAGTTATTTTTGAACATTTTAAAGATGTTGTAGGGGATGGAGTGACGTCTCAGTGGTTAAGAGTCCTGACTACTCTTCCAAAGGTCCTGAGTTCAATTCCCAGCAACCACATGGTAGCTCACAACCATCTATAATAAGATTTGATTCTGTCTTCTGGTGTCGGAAGACAGCAACAGTGTACTCATATACATAAAATAAATAAAATAAATCTTCAAAAAAAGAAAAACAAAACAAAAATGTTTTGTGTTATAAAGACATTCTATATTTCCTATTATTCTATATTATAAATGTATATATGAACATATATTTATTATCAAGTAGGTGAATGACCTAAGAAAGACCAAATCACAACTGAATTCATGAGAGACAGAAAGAACTTGTTGAGAGTATGCAAATGATTCTATAAGTATGCATCGCACACTTCCATACATAAAGACTCAATTTCTTTATGTGGGTGCCTAACTTAGGACCTGTTAAACATGACAGATTTCTCTGACTTCAACATGACTAGAAATGCTTGTTCAGTCATGAAGAAGTCTAAACTGGTAGGCAGCTCTGCTCTCTGGTTATTAGGGCCTCACTCCCCTGCTCCCCAGTCTTCCACTCCGATGTATACACTCTGCAACCTGGTCTGATTCACAGAATTTCAGTGGCTTACTAGTGTGACAATGTGAGTGAGTAGAAAGAAAAACACAGAACTGGTAAGAGAAGGAAGCTAATTGGTTATTTGAGCTTCCTTGTGTATGGGTTAGAAGTCCTGATAGACATGAATAGACTCCCTGGGAGTGTCTCAGATTTACCTTTCTCTGTTGCTTGGGTGGGACATCACAACTTCCTTGGCTTTGCTGGAACCTGATAGGAAAGTCATGCAAATAAAGTGTTACGAAAAGAAATCTCACTTATTGTTCAGTCTGTATACCACAGGAAGAAGAGTATACACTAAAAATAAGAGAAACTACTATCCCTAATTGGACTTGGAGGATATCATATCCTGTTCTCATTCCTACCATCTGCTCCTAAGCCTAATCCCTCCTCGGGAGTCCCACATTGTATGTTGCCTAGACTGGTGTATCCTCAATTTGGTGTCGAGAGAACTTACTTATCTGTATAACGTGAATATCACATGTACAGAGGCATGGAGTAGCATTAGGCAAATGAGGCATGGGATAAGACCCAAATGCCAATCTATGGGTGATAGCTGCTGAGACACAGGGGTTTGGACTTGTAACATCACTTGTAGTAAGATTCACTGATACAAAGTAACTGTTTGGTCTTTATATTTCAGGTATATATCCACTCAACCACTTTTGTATCCCTTCAGTCATTAAGCATTTGTTGAGCATCTACTAAAGGAAAGCCCTGAGTTAAAAGCTAGGGATTCCAAATGTAGTCAGCAGTTGAGACCGCTGCCCTCAAGAGCTCAGTTAATTTGAAAGAGGCCAAGAGAAGTCTAGCTTAATCGTTAAAGATAGCTGACACTCAAACATGAGGACCTGAACTCAGCTCCCAGAATCGACATAAGAAAGCTGGGCATTAGCATCCATGCTTTAACGGTGAGTTAGCTCTACACCCATGTGCACAAAACATCACTAAGTAGATTTGGTGAATGAACACATTCAAAAAGAAGACATACATTTCTGAAGTTCTGAAGGGAGGATTCTGGAAAATATAGGAGGGTATAAAGGTGAATATGATCAATACATGTTGCATGAGTATAGGAAATTCTCAAAGACTAAATAAAAATTTTGAAGCTGGGGGTAGTGACACAGCCTTAAATCCTAATGCTATAGAGGCAGAAACAAAGGGATCTCTGGGATACACTGACCAGCCAACCTATTCTACTTGGTGAGCTCCAGGACAATGAAAAATCTCATCAAAAAACAAAGGGGGTACCTCCTGAGGAACAACATGAAAATTGATCTCCAGACTCCACCTGTATAAGCATGCATATGTGGACCTAAGATAATAAACACACACACACACACCACATGAAAGCATGGAGCGAACTGTCACTTTTGACACAGTGTGGTTAAATGAAGCTCATGATGCTATGAAAATGAATAACACCTGGACTCTGGGAAGGCATCTCAGAAAAAATTATTTAGCCTCAACACAGTGCAGCAGGTAACACTGAAAAAAGAAAACGAAAGAACAGGGATTTTTGGACATCGAGAATAATTTGCAATCTCTCTCATTTTGTTTTCTTCAGTAAGATCTATTTCTTTCTAGGCCCAGAACACAAAATCATCTTGCAAAGTAAGATCCTAGCTATTTCTCAGGCACTCTAAAAATACAGCTGTAATCTAATGGAAACAAGCACGTTAGCAAGATGTCCCCTTCCTGCCCATTAGTCAGCCCTTTATCATAACAGCCCTGCTGAGGGCAGAGAAGGTGATGCTGGATGAGGATGTGTGAGTGACATGGGGCTGGAAGCCTGTGATGCTGCCTTCCACTGCATGTTGCCAAGGAACCCCCTCTGAACCCCAGCCAGGCGGAGGTTGCACTTGGAGGCCCTGAGCTCTACTTGCTTTGATCCTGGGGTACCAGGGCTGATTTCTGTTCTCAGGACTGCTGAAAGTTCTGTTCCATAAAGCACTGAGATTATTGCAGAAAGACAGAGAGAAAATGAAGAGATGGTTCAGCCGCTGGGAGAGCCTCCTGCTCCTGCAAGTATGCACATCTGAGTAACATAACCTGTAACTCAAGGTCCAAGAGGTTCAAACACACTCTGCTTGCCTCCTTGTACATCTACACACACACAAACACACACACACACACAGAGTCAAACATAAATAATGAAATAACTTTTTTAAAGAAAGAAGGGGTATCTTGAATCCCTACTATGTCAGGCAGTCAGTCGTTCTGAGAGAAACAGACAAGATCCTGGGAGGCAGAATTGAGTGCCAAGAGCAATAAGACTAGAAGTACCCATGAAGCATTTACTGTGGCCAAGAGTGATTGGGTGCCTACTGCCTCTGTGATTTAATGCATTTGTGTGATAGCCTTGGACTCTAAGTGCTGTTTTGCTCAACATTTTTCACACAAGTCCCTGAAGCACAGGGACAGAGAGTGACATGTGTGAAGTCACAAGCGAATGGCTAAGCTGGGTACAAGCTCCAACTCTAGATTCCCCAGCTCTGACTTGTTGCACATCCTTAAGCAAGTGGCATAAATGCTTAGAGTCTTGGTTTCTTTACCTAAATGATGGGGATAACAGTTACTACCTCACCCTCAGAGCCCTGTAGTGAGAGTCTCAACTACAGACAGACCTATTAACAGGTAGAAAGGAGGAACTACAGGAAAGAGAGAAACCAACTTAAAAGGCTAGTAATATTCTTGGAAAACTTACATCTATGAGGTCGTTAGGGCCAAGTTCAGATGATGGCTATAGGATGGTATTCAGAACATACCTGGGCAACTGTATATTGGACATTTGGGCTCTAATCTCAGCCCTACAACAGATGTGTACCAGACCTCAGGACAGACACTTCTCTTGTTTGACCCATTTTCTCATTATAACAGTTGGTGGGGCTACATAAACTTGAAGGACTTTCTTGGCTAATCAATCCATTGTCCCCGTTACAGTAAACCTGCTTCACTCATCACAAGTCCCTGATTTCCTGTCCAAGTGGCAGTTGGTGCCATATGCACAAAGATGCTTCATTCATCACCAAATTGGACAACCTGATTTGTCTACAGCTCCTCTACACATCTTCTCATTGTTCACTCTGTTGCTCATAAGCAAAGTATACATACATCCCTCCCCTCTCAGGTATTCATTTACTCATCCAACAAAAATGATTGGCTTTTGCAATTTAAACGGCTATTAAAGGTCAATTGAAATTTAGATATTAAAGAGTGAAGTGGGGCATGCCTGAAATCCCAAATCTTGATAGGTGGAGGCAGGAAGATAAAGAATCTGAGGAAAGCTCTAGCTATATAAATTCAAGAACAGCTTGGAATATATGAAATCCATCAAAGAAGAAGGAAAGGGAGGAGGTTATGGAGGGCAAGAGGGAAGAGAGGAGGAGAAGGAAAGGAGAGGAGGGGAGGGAGAGGAAAAAAGAAAGAAGAGGAGAAGAGAGGGGGAGGGGAGGAGGAGGGGAGGGAGAGGAGAGAAAAGAGGAGAGGAGGTGAGGGGAAGGGAG
>NW_021604657.1:4761064-4795966 GCF_004785775.1 Grammomys surdaster
GGGGAGGGGAGGGGAGAGGAGAGGAGAGGAGAGGAGAGGAGAGGAGAAGAGAAGAGAAGAGAAGAGAAGAGAAGAGAAGAGAAGAGAAGAGAAGAGAAGAGAAGAGAAGAGAAGAGAAGAGAAGAGAAGAGAAGAGAAGAGAAGAGAAGAGAAATTAGATATCAATCTTCATGCCTCCACTACCACCTCCCAACCATACCTGAGTTCAGGGGAAGGTGTGTAAATAGTTAAATCTATAAGGGAAATGTATTCGGAGTGCTTGAAAAGGGAATTCCTGGAAGATGGGGAGTGAGATGAAGGCTGGAAATGTTCTTGGAGGGTTGGTTTGAATGGTGTCCTAGAGAAGTCATACTCCAGCTGGGCTCTGAACTGGAATGGAGTTCCATAGAGAACACTTATGTAACTGCCAATGACGGCATGAGATGAGCTTGCAGCCTATCTCACCAGCACAGCAATTGTGTCAACACAGTTCTGGCACCTCTTAGGTCAAGCATTGACAAAAGTCACATTGTCCTGTTGTCAGACTTCCTGGTTGGGGAAAACATTGGCTTAGCAATGTTCAGCAAATTGCATATTCAAGATGAATCCTGTTGGCAGATCTGCCTGGCCCTTAGCACCAGGAAGTGCCTATGACAGTATAATTACTACTCCATGTGGGCTTTGCCAGTTATCATTTTTCCAAAGGCTTTGGAAGTTCCTCTGCCTTTGCCTCACAGGTGGCAAAAAAAAAAAAAAAAAAAAAAAAAAAAAAAAAAAGGCAGCCCAAGGAGCTCCACGTGACCATGCTGGGCCATTATCTCTCTGATGATTCTCTGCCCCTCTTTTTCTTCACACTCAGGCCAATTGATCCCTGTTTCAGCATTCTGCTTTGACCAAGCCCAGAGGAAGCATTTATCCCCTAGGATTACAGCCAGGGCACGGTTCCTCTTAGCAGGTTACCAGGAAGCAGCTGGAGGCTCTCACTTGGCAGTGAGCCTTGCCCAAGGGAATTCAGACATTTCCACTGAATGACCTAAATAAGATGCTGATGACTGGGTAGCCACACAAAAAGCAAACTTGATTTTGGGTGAAACAGACCGGACCTTTGAATGAGATCAAACTTAGTTTCAATTCTGAGTGAAGCTCTATTGCTGTTTGTAAAATGAAAATAATATCAGAGAGGATTTGGAATTGAGTTAGAGAGATGACAAAGCACCTGTGCTAAGGAAGTCACCAATAACTCTAACTTCCCCAGTTATTTTTTTAATGCAAAGAGAAGTTTTGTTTAGCTTATCTTATGTCTATAGATTTGTAAAGAAATCGCATCCCTAAATACAACTCCTACAATATAATTTTATCCCGAGGGAACCCTTCTGAATCAGTGACTTCTCCTTAGTTTGAAAGAGCCAGTCACAAAACACTGTACCAACCAGTACACAATCTTACTTTTACAAAAATATTCTTGCAACTCTCACTGTCCCTATGTCTTCTCAGTCCTTCCAAGGTGTGGGATTGGTGAAAGTGAGAAACCCTTCACTCCCTAACATCATGGATTTCTTTGTGCCTTGGATTTTTTACAATACACACAGATCACTTTTCATTTTATACAAGCCCTAAATGATGACAAAACCTTCCTGTGGTTGGCTTTGCTTCCTGAGAAAAGTATCACCTCATCCCCTTGTGCTATGCCTGTCTTCATGGTTGGGCAATGAGTTAGGTAAAAACTCAACAGATAATGTTTTAAATGAATAGTTTCTTTTGTTCTCACAAAAGAAGTTTAGAAACAGGCATTGGTATAGCAGTGGATGCTGACTTCAGAACATCTGAGATTTTCTCATAGATTATAAGATAACTGCTGTGGTTCCAGGCATTGCACTACCAGAGGAGTCTTCCAGAGAATGGGAACGGATGCTACCAGCATATCTCTCTCTCTCTCTCTCTCTCTCTCTCTCTCTCTCTCTCTCTCTCTCTCTCTCCCTCCCTCCCTCCCCCCCTCCCTCTCCCTCCCCCTCCCCCCTCTCTCTGTCAGAAAATCAATCAAAACATTTCCATGAAGCTTCCTACCCACATATCTTCAGCAAACTTCTCTTTCTTTTTGTTTGGTTTGGTTTGGTTTGGGTGGGTGGGTTGGTTGGTTGGTTGGTTGGTTGGTTGGTTGGTTGGTTAAGACATACATATACAGAGGGGGCACAGTAAGAATAAGAATTGGATATTTGCAGTGAGTTTAAGTACAACCACCAAAAGCACAATTATTCCAATAAGAAAAAAAAAATCACAAAAGTAGACAGGTGATGAGTTCTGCCTGCCAAAGAATATAAGAATCTTTCTCAATGCAGTCAAGTTGTAATCATCTTATCTTCTTCAATGTTGCACCCCTAGCCTGGAGCTCAAGCTGTTCTCTTGGCCTGTAGCATTCTCCCTGGAGTGGCCACATAAGGGTACAAGCACTCACATACTGTGAGCATCACACAGGATCAAGGTCTAGCAAGCTCCATGTGGCTTCCTGACTCTGGGTCAGCACCACAGCTACCCTTGTGGTTCCTGCTGGGCTCTCATATTTAAGGAATGAGCCTCAGCTGGTGACTCCATGAGGGACATGTTGTAGCCTCACCTCATCATCACTGCCACCTCCTGGGCCCTCTCTGCAACAAGGTACTTTTCCAAATGCCCTATTGTAGATGGGCAGTCAACATGATATGAGCTGACGGGTATGGGGAATGTGAATACACTTTCTACTCAACCAAGCATGGTCAACATAGTTCAATATAGACCCTGCACTGCAGTAACCTGTATGCATGTGTCCAACTTCCCTCTTTTCCATAGATCATGAAAGGGGACTAGTTGAGCACTCTAGAAAAGTTAATTTGCTCATAGATGAATTGAGAAGTTCCTTCTCCATTGTGCTATCTGGACTCTAAGGTCCCTGCTGTCCAGTAGTGAGTTTCAGAGCTGTGACTTGGTTCCTAAAGGCCCTGGGAGTGGAATAGCCATGAGCCCTCCATTGGACAGGCCTCCAGGCTGGATTCATCACACATTCTACTCACTCATTCACCTTGGTATGAATGTGCTTATACAAAGGATAGGGCCTTCTTTGACACCAGCTATTCCTTAGGCTTGATCTACAATAAAAAAGAGCTGGCTCTTGGGAATACCGAGAAATTGCTATTAATGAGGACACTCTCCAGCTCTGCCCTCCTATAGTTTAAGCTGACATTCTCATAAAGTTCATCTTACACCTTAGATAGGCTTTTGGGTCATTCTGACAACACCCTGTCTACCACATAAAAGAGAAGTAACAAACCTTAACAAGATATTCTGAGTACAAGGCTCCATCCATTGTTCCTTGGGGTCTCTTACCCTTTTGCCAAGCCTATTTCCTGGGTTTTGCCATCTATGCAGTTAATTTAGAAAGAGTTTAAATAGCCAGAGTCATCATCCTTTAGTGTACAGGACCCTGCCGTGCTGTGCTGCCAAATGCTGGGTGGTGAGTCCATGGCATGCACAGCAGTGAGCTACACAGAGAAGGTAGCAAGCAGGATCAAAGATGCTGTTTCCATGGCAACCACCATTTATTCTCAGCTTAGCAGGTTGGGCATTCTGAAGTTGAATATGGCTGAATTATTGCTCCTATTATGTGTCTTTTTTTTGTATCAAGCTGCCTATATCTACATCCACATATCCATGCAAACACACACACACACACACACACACACACACACACATATTAGTATCTCTTTGCCCAAGCAAAAATAATCAAGGTTCATTTCAAAACATTTCAGTCAATAGCAACACCTTCCCAGATTCAGAGTGTAACTTTGATCTAGAGAGGGGATATGAGGACACTGATGAGGGAAAATTGAGGAAACCAGTTGTTATCACTACACCTGGTGACCAGAGGACTTTGGTGATCATTCCTGCTTTGTCCAGGGATGTGATCACTTTCTTCCTGATGCTGTAACAAGTGACTACATTCTGACCAGCTTAAGTCAAAACAAAGTCACTCTAATTTTGAGGGTCAGAAGTCTGAACACCATTTCCTTGAGCTAAACTAAGGCTGGCAGCAGAGGCTTGGTCATTCTGATCATACAGGCCATGGTCCATTCTCTTAGCCTGTTTCTATGCCTTTTCTACTTTCCACAGACTCCTGACTTCACTGTCCCTTGAAATTCTAGCAGTGTAGCTGTCTCAGCTCCCTGAATGTTTTTTGCCTCTTGAGCTTAGTTAACAACCCCTGATTTTATCCTGGCTCCATCTGGACCATCCAAAAATCCTTTTCCTATTCTGGCTCCTGTATTTACTCTTTCCTGTACTATCCCTTTTGCAGTATGTAATACAGCAGCATCACTGATTTCAGTGATTAAGACATTTACACCTTTGTGGAAAGAGCCTTATTCTGTATATTACACTCAGGTTCTGTGAATAGGAACCCTTGACAACCTGCTATTGTAAGAGTAACGATAGTACTTCCTACACGTTGAGTACCTAATAAGAAATAAGTGTTCTACAAGGTTTCTATACCTATTGTTTATTTGATGTAATTCTTACTCGTGCTCTATTAGGATGGTAATTTGCACATGAGGGCATTGACTGTGAAAGCTTAACTGAGTTGTTCCAGTGAGCCTAGTTCAGGGATGCAGGAGTAGGAATGGCTCTGTGTATGTTTATGAATGCTTTCAACTATGTTGCCTGATAACCCTTCCAGTACTCTGAAGCAACAACTGACCCTGAAGGAAGAGAACGGGTGGGTATGAGCACACTAGGTCGGAGACACCGGTGAACTTCTTTCTGCCTATCCGGATTTACTGAATAATGAATTTGCAAATTACATCATCTTTGTTGGCTGCAAAATTTTCCAAATCATCCTCATTTCCCTTCCCAGTGTGGCTACTGGCAGCTGCAAATTGCTATATTCCAATTGTAGAAACTAATATGAGTTCTTGGGTTACATGTTATGCTTCACACAGATACATGCAGGGTAACTGAATGGCTGAAAAGGAATTAAGAGCATGCTGAGTCCGAGGCAGAGAGCAGATACAGAGAGATGCAGAGAATTGTAGTAGATGGTTAGATAATAACAAAGCCAGCCTGATAACTGCTGGAAGCAAGCAGAGTCAATACAGTGCTCCATGCTCAGAACCAATGTTACTGAGCTCAAGCCCTGAGGACAAGTGGGGGCATCTTGCCTGTCAATTCCATGACACATGTGCTGGATCATAACAGGTCAGTGGGTGTCACTGTCACCCAGCTTTAGGTCCGGGTTAGTGCTACATCCTTGGTTTACCTAATATATTCAGTAAAGCACAGGTCTTGTTTTTCTGAACTGGTTTTGATCTGCTCATAGCCATGTCTTCCAAATCCACTTCAGGAAAGGTATGAGAATTACTGTTGATTTGCATGGATATGTTACTGAATTAGTTACAATTTCTATTGCTGTGAAGAGACCATGTCCCTTAGCAACTCTTTTAAAGGAAAACATTTAATTGGTTCAGAGGTTTAGTCGATTATCATCATGGTGGGAAGCATGGTGGCATGGAGGTAGACATGTGGCTGCAGAGGTAACTGAAAGTTCTACATCTAAATCCACAGGAAGCAGGAAGCAACTGTAAGCCACTAGGCCTGGCTTGAGATTCTGAGATCTAAGCCCACCCCTAGTGACACACAACTCCAACAAGACCACACCTCTTAATAGTGCCACTTCCTATGGACCTATGGGAACCATTTTTATTCAAACCACAACAGTCACTCATTAGTCTATGCCTCACAGCTCATATTGGTGGTTGTCTATTTATACAAACAAAATGAGTGGTCAGTATGTGTCCTCATTTGTATTCAAAATAGAGTAAACTATAGCACTATAAAAAATGGCATCACCCAGAGCCAGGCACAGCCTTAATGAATAGAATTCTTCCATACAATGTGGAATAACTTAGAACAAGGCATAACACAAATGGTCCCAAATATCTACCACAAACACACTCATTTTTGTTTTTCAATCTAATGACTTATATCTTAGTTAGGGTCTCTTTTGCTTCTACAAAACAACATGACCAAAATGCTAGTTAGGAAGGAAAAGGTTATTCAGCTTACATTTCCACAGCACTATTCTTTTGAAGAAACTCAGGACAGAAGCTCAAGCAGGGAATGAATCTAGAGGCAGGAGCTTTGCAGAGGCCATGGAGGAGTGTTGCTTACTGGCTTGCTCCACATGGCTTGCTCAGTCTGCTCTCTTATAGAACCCAGGACCACTAGCCCAGGGATGGCACCAGCCAGGATGGACTATGCCCTCCCCCATCAATCACTAATTGAGAGAATGCCTTATGTTTTCCTGGATCTTATCAAGGCATTTTCTCAACTGAGACTCCCTTCTTTTAGAGAATTCTAGCTTGAGCCAAGTTGGCATAAAACTAGCCAGAACAACTTACAAAGATTCTAAGCCTCAGAAATGAAATATATATATATATATTTGTATTGGAAAAAATTACAGAGGAACTCCTAACATTTTCAAGAGAAGAAGAGCAGAAAAAACCTGTGGGTTAAACTCACTAGGAAAGGGTAGTTTAAATGGTGCATTGTTTTTGAAGGGGAGCAATTTCAAATTTATCATATCTAAGCATAATAAAAACCTTAAGGGAATATTTGCATAATCAAGTGCTAATGAGTAGAATAAGCAAGTAAGAAAATTGTAATAGACTTGTGTTACATAATGATAGGTCAGGAGAAATTTGGCCATTTTTTTTTTCTTTTGGACAGGGATGAACTCTATGAAGGATGACATCTTAAAACAATATCCATGTGCATGTACACACACACACATTCATACTCATGTGTGAGCGCATACGCACACACACACACACACACACACACACACACCAATATCTCTCCTTTTACCAGGAATCTCTCCGGGAAGTCCTGTAAAGACAGCAGTATCTAGAAAACCTCCTCCTTTTGCTTCAATTCTTCTGGGCAGCTGGGAAGACCCTGATGCACCATGACAAAAAACGCTTCTGAGTAGTGAAGGTTTTCCTCACAACCTTGTATGCCCCCTCAGTTCCTCTGCATCCCTCTGCCTGGCTCCCTTCTCCTGTCATCCATCATAGACATCAAGCCCAGAGTCATCCCAAAGCAGTCAGCCTTCTCCAGGCCTTCTGACAAACCTCCTCCACTCTAAAATGTAGAGACACAAGTCAATGAAGCCTACTCATCCACATTTCATGCATATTAAAATAATCACTCACCCACAGTCAAGTGAGGTATTTTGTCAGGAGTCCAAAGACAGTTTAGCACTAGAAAAATTATACTTTGTAATGGTATTGCATCAAAATATTAAAATAAAAAGTTATTTGAATAGATTTATATAAAAATCATCTTAAAAAGAAAAATTAGTAACCAAAGGAAAGTCTGTAGTTTCAAGAAGCCTTGTTGCCCCAAACCTCTATAGCTATCATTTTCCATAGACAAGTATCTATTCAACCCAGTTTGAGGAAGGGATATTCATGACTTTTGACTACATTCATTTGTCATGGAAATTCTCCTGGTGCATTATGATAGGAAAGTAATACTAGTACCAGAAATTAAGAAGTACATTTTTCATTACTAAGAGAGTTCAGATATCCATCAAAAATTAATGAAAATTAACAGGAAAACATAGATTAGCAGTGATTCATTTTACATATCTAGATGTAGTCACCAAAAACACAAAGACCCTTGCCTCTCCTATATACTGTAAATAATCAGAAAACACTAGCCTATAATAGGAATAAAATGTCAAGTTGTAAGCTTTGAGAAATAAGAGTAGGGTTATAGGAAGAAAATGTTATTGAAGACATAAAGAGGACTTGAATAAATGAAGAGAAACAACATTCCTGGAAGTCAAAAGTAGATATTTGAAAGATGTCAGCTGTGTTACAGTTTGACAGTCAAATGTCAAGGAAAGGGTTGAGCCAATCACCTCGGGCTTCTGAGATGGAAGGGGAAGACCACAAGCCAAGGGATGGCAGTAAGTCTTGAGAAGTAAGAAGCAATGGCCTGGATTCTTTTGGAACCACCAAGTATATGGTATTGCCACACCATGACTGACACCCAAGAGAACATGTCACTCTCTTTCCTTCAAAATTGGGAAGCTTAAACGGGTATTGATTCAAGTCAAACTTGAGATTGTAGCAACAACAGAAGACTAATACAATGAACCATACTCAAGTGTATCATTGTTAAATGAGATTGCCTGGGTGAAATGCCTAGGGCAAATGATTTTTCTTCTTTGTAACTTCACACAGCAACCGTACTATAGTGAACTTCCCCATCCTGTGTATTACCTGCTTGATGAGACTCCCCACATTCCCAGTTACTTTTAGTTACTGGTTATAGTCCTATTCATTTAAAGAGATCCATCTCTACTTCAATTCACAGTGTGTCTTCTCTCCCCGGCACACTTTGTCTGCAAGAAAGAGGCAGGGAGTGGGCGTGGCACCCATCACTTATCCACTTTGTTCCCACCTCCTTCCTTTACTACTACCAACTCTTTTACACACTGAAAGTTAGCAGACAAGAGGGCAACCCAGGAAGCTAGTCACTGAGTGAAACAAGCCGGGAGGTGTCTCTTCCATGGCTGTTCTTCCAGTTCTTTGGGCTCCTGAGGTCTGACTTCATCACCCATGAGCTCCATCAACAAGGAATAGGGTTATGCTGGAACAGTACCTCAAAATCTTGGCTGTTTCTTGGGAGCTCTGGCCTCCCACCCCTTTAGCTACTGCATAGGCTACCTTGCAGACAAGTGGGTGCAAGCAGAATCTACAAACTGGACATTTAGGGCCTAAAAACATGAGAAGTGGGCAGAAATGGGGAACTGCCTCCTCAGCACCTTCCTCTGTTCTATGTCTCTGTGTCTCTTCACCCATATAAAGCCCAGCAGCCACTAAGCAACTGCCTATGGAACCTCCAACTAAGAAGCAAAAGCCAGTTCTCCTTTTGTAGAGGGGCCTACCATTCTTGTGCAGCCACACTTGAGCCCACCATGGGGGATATTCACCCATCCCCACTCACCACACCTTATTTGCTGGAGAGGAAAGTATGGGCTTTCTCTGTTGACCAGAGAAAGAATGGCTGGATGTAGGACTGAGCATCCAAGCTGAGCTAGCATTTTTTCCATGGACTCCATCTGCATATGGTTGACCCCAATTACCAGTGACTCTTTGCAACTAAAAATGCAAGTGCTTAGCGCTTTCCCAGTTTTCAGCACTAGCCAAAACTTCAGGACAGATTAGGTATCTCCCTGTCACTGACTAAAACCCGCACTAGGAGAGTAAGAGGAGGTACTGAGAAGACTCCTGTGTTCATCCATAGGATAATTCATGTCAAGAATCACGACATTTCGATGTCAGCCTCACTTCCAACTTGTTCTGATTATTGGCCAGGACCTACTGCTTTCAATATGCCTGCTACAGAGACCCCAGACAGAGTCAGGCCTGGGAAAACTTTTAGTAGCAATAAAAAATAATAATAATAATAATAATAATAAATAAAAAATAAACCTTTTTTATCTAATGCCCACTGTTCCTGGATCATCCCAGAAGCCTTGTATTCATGTCAACATTGCATCCCAAAAACATTAGAGCCACAGCATAAACCGAAGCTCTGAAAGTCCAAATGCTCTCCAGAGCCACCAGCTTCCACATCGCTGCTGGGAGTGAATCTGGACAGGAACACCTCAAACATGTATGATGCATTTACATGAAGACAAACCTCAAGATGGCTCTCATCTGTTAATCAGTCACGCATCCTCTGTCCTGCTCTGAGCTTCGAGGGACAGTTTCTTCTCTTTGATCATTTTATGCCAATGTTGCAAGGCAGACAGGGACATTTAGCCATAAAATAAAGGAGGACAGGATAGGATGAACACCACAGGAGGAACACAAATAGAAGGTTATGAAAGTCCCAGTGCTAGAGAGAGAGTCCAGCCTGTGCAAACAAGAGCCATAACAGTGAGTTATTGAGAGCAGTGACTGCATCTTATACTCTCAGGATTCATCTGGGTCTAGTACATACTGGCTATCCAACAAGCCCTATGTTAACTTAGTATGAAAAGCATGCGAACATGGAAAATTAGACAAAAGCAAATAATTAGAAAATCTATGCTCAGTTCTGGGCGGAGGGCACACAATAGATTGGTAACCTATGTTGAAGGTCCATCAACATCATTCTCAAGCACCGTCTCCTCATCTATGTTGTTTCCTCTATATAAGAAGGGCCAGAGACATTAGTTATCAAAGGTAAAGAGTAGCTTTGGTGATATCAGTGTTTTAGAGAAGTCTGGGCCCTGAGGGACATTAAATAAGGCAGGGTTGTGGTTGTGTAGGTCTATCCCTGGAAGAAGGGGTATCATGGTAACCTGAGTGCTCCTAAGTAGGTTGAAATGTGTTGGCATATCTACCTCCATTTAAAATGGCAGTAGAAAATTTCAGAGTCCTGCTTCTCTGGTAGGCACCTACTCTTAAGCTGTGAGGAGATCCAATTGCTCATCTACCACACTGGTGTTTAGAAGAATGAGCTTAGACAGACCCATGGTTCCAGCTGGCAGAATCCTGGCAGCAATGGGGAACTTACTCTCCTGATTAATATGAAATCTCTTGCAGCAACTCAGCAGAGCTCAG
Source organism: Grammomys surdaster (assembly GCF_004785775.1). Lineage (NCBI taxonomy): Eukaryota > Metazoa > Chordata > Mammalia > Rodentia > Muridae > Grammomys > Grammomys surdaster. The sequence goes on from NW_021604657.1 coordinate 4,771,690, forward strand.
AGACCAGCCTTCTCTGAGGTCCACATTCAGATGTGCCTTCTGACATCCTCAGTCACTACTCACCTGGCCTGCTTTGATCTCCAGTGACCACAGTCACTAAATCTCAGCTCTTTTCTTGTCTCGATTTTGTAACTCCTTCTTTCAGCCAGACAAAAGACTGCCAGTCTTTAAGGCAGGGATTAGAGCCAGGTAAAATTCTGGAAGATTGGTATCAGCCCAAATCACATGTCATTGCCACATCTTCCCTGGGCCTCTTCCCACCGGGCCCTGCTTCAGACTGTCTGGCATAAGTTTCCAGAGATGGCTTTGCCCTTTAGTGCAGTAGCTGCACCTTTCATCTTCACTCATACCCAGATGGAGGTTTCTGGGGCCTAATTCAGTCAGAATCAGCCCAGAGTGGTTCTGTTGAAAATCTAAAAAGTAGAAAGATCTCAAGTACTAGTGATGAAACCTTAGTGAGTTACCAAGTCCTTTGCACCCTTCGCATGATGCCGGGTGATGCTCTTTACCACACAGACTTAACAATAAGGTGCAATGAGATGCCTCCATGATGCACTAAGCTTAGAGGAATGGTTCTTGACCTGTGGGTCACAACCCTTTTCGGGTCGAACAACCCTTTCACAGGGGTCGTCTAAACCATAAGAAAACACAGATATTTGTTATGACACATAATAGTAGTAAACTTACAGTTATGAAGTAGCAATAAAATTATTATGGTTGGAGGATCCCTGCAACATAAGGAACTGTATTAAAGGGTGGCAGCATTAAGAAGGTTGAAAACCATTGTCCTAGAAGGTAAAGTGGGTCAGCAACTGTTCACTCTGAAACAATGCCTTCTCAGCTGCTCTGAAAAATTTTAGACCACAGCTATTGCTCCAGAAGGAGCTATCTATTTCTAAATTCCCTTTCTATATAGAGCCCTTCTGCATCCCGCAGGCTTGACTCACCTGGAAGTGGCTCACAATTGCAGTGGCTTCTACCCTAGAATGTCCTCTTTAGCCACTCTGAAGAGTCAGCATCTCCTTTGTAGAACTTGTAGAACTTGAAGTTTGCAACCCCATGAGAAAGGAGAATGCTGTGAATACCCCAGAACCTAGTCAACTGGGAAGACATAAATCAACCTACAATCTCCCTTGTTCTTAGACAAAAAGAACACTGTTATAAAGATGTTGCATCCTCCTCAGTGAACAGAGCAGCTCAAAGCAATCTTACCTCGTGGTCTCTGCTTAGTTTTGTTGATTTATTCATTGCCATAATTATTTTCAGGTTCCTCTGAAAGAATATTTGTTAGCAATAATAAAAAAGAAGAGGGATAAAAGTATCTTCCATGTGGTAAAAATAAAAAAGCTTGTGAAAATTAAAATACTATAGTATTGACAGGGGAATAGGCTGATAAAGAGAGATGAACTAGTTCAAAAAATAGATTTCAATGTACAGGATAAAGTGACGGATCAAGACAATTAGAGGAAACTGACTCCATGAAGTCATGTAACAGTGGTCCAGTCATTTAATGCATAAATAAATGTGACTTTTAAAGACTAATGGAAAGAGAGGGGAGCAAAAATTAGAAGAAAATATAAAACATTATGATGAATCTCAGGGATGAGAAGACAATTCAGAAGTTAAGAGCACATACTGCTCTTGCAGGGGACCTGAGATCAAGCTTGCCACATCTACATTTCAATGGCTCACAACTTGACACTGGTATGACATCATCTCCAAATGTATTTGTTGGGTTTCTGTGCTTATAGATACCCTGGGCCATGTGTGTTCCAGGGGTACCAAATTGGATGCACCTGATTCTAAACTTTTGTACAGAAAAACAAAGAAATTTGCTTATGGTTTCCCAAAAAACATACAAAAGACATTCAACCTCACTAGAAGTCAGAGAAATATGACAGTGCTTTTACCCTGAAGTAGCATCATTCTTGTCCAATCAAAAGCAAGATTAGGGAGAGTGCTAACGCTCCGTGCTATGTAAGATGAATGAGTATCTTGATTAGCTGTCCCATGGTCCTCTGATAATATGGGTCAAGAGTCAAGAGCGTTCATTTCTTTGCCAGTAATTTGTGCTTAGAAGATAAACTATCGATTTTATAAATGGAATTATTTTTCCAAGCTTTAGTGACAACGATGTTTTCAATCATTACTTGAGAACTGAAGTGTAGCTTCATGAAGCTCATGAAGAAGGAAGACCAAGTGGGGGTGATTCGTTCCTTCTTAGAAGGAGTTACAAAATACTCAGGGGGGCAAATATGGAGTCAAAATGTGGGACAGAAATGGAAGGAGGGGCCATCTGAAGACTGTTCCACCTGGGTATCCATCTCATGTGCAGTCACCAAAGGTAGACATTGGTGTGGATGTCAGGAAGTGCATGCTGACAGGAGCCTGATACAGCTGTCTCCTTAGAGATCTGCCAGAGTCTGACATATTCAGAGGCTGATGCTCACAGCTAGCCATTGAACTGATCAAGGGGTTCCCAATGGAGGAGTTAGAAGATTGAAGGAGCTGAAAGGGTTTGCGGCCCCATGAGGAGAGCAACAATACCAACCAACCAGAGTTCCCAGGGTCTAAACCACCAACCTGGGAGCACATAGGGAGGGACCCATGATTCCAGCTGTATATGTAGAGGAGGATGGCCTTGTTGGCATAGATGGGAAAGGAAATCCTTGGTCTCATGAAGGCTGGATACCCAGTGTGGGGGAATTCAAGGGTGGGGTGGTGGGAGTGGGGGGGTAGGTGGGGACACATCCTCATAGAAGCAGGAGGAGGGGGAATGGGATAGGGAGTTCCTGGACGGAGGGGAGGGGGATGAGGTAAGAGGATAACATCTGAAATGTAAATACAATATCCAATAAAAAAAACTTTAAAAAGAAGATAACTAGATCGATTTTATAAATGGAATTATTTTGCCAAGCTTTAGTGATAATGATGTTTTCAACCATTACTTGAGAACTGAAGTGTAGCTCAGTAGACTTACCAACTATACATGAGGCAATGGGCACTACACTGCAAATTAATTAATTAATTTTATTTCATTAAATAAATTATATAACATGCATTCACAGAAATATTAACCAATTAGGGAAAAAATTTAAACCAATGATATGTGGGACTGGAGATATAGCTCAGTGGTTAAGAGCACTGTCTGCTCTCCCAGAGGTCCTGAGTTCAATTCCCGTTAACCACATGGTGGCTCACAACCATCTATACTGGCATCTGATGCTCTCTTCTGGTGTGTAGATTTTTACATGCAGATAGAGCAGATCTACATAAAATAAGTAAATTAACTAAAAAAAACAGTGACATGAAGACTTAAACAACATATCAGGAAGTGAGAACTTGCAGTTATAAGAGTAACAACACTTTACACTTGTGGGCAGATTGCTGGGAACTGGCAGCAAGTCGTACATCCACACACAAACGTTGAGTAGAGTGTGTGTACAGCTTTATCTCTTGGTATGACTCACTGCTCAGTCCCTGAGGCCTGAAACAGTATCAGTGTTCAATAAATAATTATCAAATCAATGGACGAGTACTAGAAAATATTCAGTGTGAATGGTGGATGCCTGTCAGTGGTAGGGCCTTGGATAATTATCCCTTAGTTGCTGTGGTTCGAATTTTGTTTTCATAAATGTGTTCTGTCTTTATAGTCAGGAGAAAATACCAGCTGCACTGAAGGAGCTTACATGTGTTTTTAGAAACATATGCTACACATGTCCTTCAGCAAACCATCCTTCAGAAAGAACTATGAAGACAGGAAATGTTGGAATTGGCCTTAAAAATACCTCTCGGTTTAATTTAATAGTGAAACTAAGAAAAGAACTGTCTGTGATGGAGCTGGGGAAAAGGCCACCTTCAGCTATTGAGTCAGTCAGGAAATGTTAATTCAGGTCTCTGTGCTCTAAAGCACTGAGGATCCATAAGTAAGTCAGGTGGAGCATTCTCTAAAGGGCATTATACAGATCTGTAGGGGGTAGTACATTACCATGGTGGATACAGGATGTTGCCATCCATCAGAGAGGACATCACTGGTTCAACACAGAGTGGAAATGCTACAAGGTTGAGACTGAAAGGAAAACATCTGAGAAGAAGCTCTGAAGCTCCCTTTAAGGAGAAAAACAAAGGACCAGTGGGAGCCATCAAGGAGTGGGCGTGGCGAGGTACCCAACAGGAGGAATGTGGGCAGAACCCAGAAGGAGTCCTTATAATCAGTATAGGACTAAGTGTCTGATACTGGATACACAATGAAACTGGAAAAGTTCTCAAGGCCCAAGCTCAAAAGCCCTTGTGGATTTGGACCAGCAAAGTGATACTTTCTATGGTGTAGGCGATGAGGAAACCCAAGAGCTTGCAGGAAATGAGTTCAAATTTGCATACATTCTAGCTCATTCTGAGGTCATGGGTCTGATGAAGGCAAGGCTCTGTGCTGGTTTCCCTCCTTTGCTAGAGACTAGAAGTCTAGATGGCCACTCAGGATTCCATGCTCCAAAGCCATTCCCATTTGGGCTAGAATTATACTATCCCCATCTTGAAATTCTTCAGAACGTTTAAACCAAAGAGGCTCCCCATTTTCATTTTGTGTAAGGCTCCACAAATCAGGTGTAGTGTCTTGGCCAAAGCAGAGGCATACTACCCTGGAGTCCTCAGAGAAAGAAGCAGGTATGTGTCTCCTTCCTCTCCAGACTGTTGATTTAGGGTCCTTTCAGCATACCATCCAGAAAGACAACATAGGCATAAATGAAGCCAAGGTGTCACTCACTGTGTTCACCCCCTGGCACCACCATTTCTCTGAGCCAATAAAGCAAGAAGATTCTTAGGTAGAAGCAGGGAAAGGTAAAGGGTAGGTATTGATAGCCAGGATTGTGAATACTGTGTATAAAGAATGGTTACCTCAAGAGCATAGCCTATAGCTCAACCTCGTGCCCTCTATGTACCCAGTGCTGTTCACTCACCTTTCTTCATAGAATCCCTCTGACCTGCGCAGCTTCCTGCAGTCTCACCAAGAGTCCAGCTTCAAGAATGCCTGTTTCTAAGCATAGAAACAGTGCTACCCCCAAGTGGTGGGCTCAGACTGACTGCTGGATCTGAATAGAATGTAGCCCAATCAAACTCCAGCCCAGCTCCACAACACACACACACACACACACACACACACAGAGGCAAGCACTCACACACATATACACACACATAGGCACACGTGCGCACAGGCACTCATGCACACAAACACATACACACACCCCTCTGGGCACAAGAGGACCTACCTTTGTCACCACGAGCGCATCCTTCCACAGATCTCAGAGAACTCCACTACTTTAAAAGCCTTTGAACTACAGTTGCTACAGTCACAGGGCTTGGCCCAGGTAGGGTCCTGAGGAGACATCTGGGCTTCATGGTAGGAATGTATAGTCCTCAAAAGAAAGTTGGTAGAGTCTGAGCTCCGGTGTTAAACCAGAAGTGTCAGAGGTCTTCTGGGAATGACATACCCAGCATTCCCACCCAAAGCAAGCCCTGGGCAGCAGGGCAGCCAAAAGCAGAACGAGTAACAAGTAATGGGCAAATGGAAAACTGTAAATATCCATGGTGGGACTCTGTTCGAGATCTGGGTTTGGGTCCCCGTCCTGCACAATCTCAGAGCTTGAGGTCAGAAATCCCTTCATCTGTGCCACAAGAGGGCTCTGCAGTTGGCCTTCATGCAGTTGCATCTCAGCTCTACCATTTACTGTGTAACCTTTAGGAAGAAACATTGCCTCTCTGTGCTGTTTCCTCATCTACAAGCTCCACCTTTTAAGTCTGTTGTAGGAACCAGACAAAAGGAGTTAAAATGATGTGTGTCAGTAAACGTGAAGTCAATGATGTCCTTTCTAGGCTGAACACATCTAGTCTTCAGAGACATTACAAATTATGAGATAGACTCTACAGTGCAGTATCCACATGACAACAGCAGGAGGACTGGGAATGGGTCGCTTTTTTTAGCATCTTCTTTGCGCTTGGCATCTTACAAATGCTTTACATAAGCTATTGCATCAACTCTCCCAAGCACCGTAGGGAACAGACAGACATCTTTACACACCCCCAAAACTGAGCCTCAGAAACACAGAGTTCTGCTCAAAGACACACTTCAGAAATGTGCCCTGGGGTTTGACATGACCCCTACAGCTCACTCATTGCTCTAAGACAACAGCGGGGGGCCTTGTTGCTTCTTGGAGCAAGAGAAAATGTTGATGAATCTCTAGGGAACAGAGTCAGGATTTGCTGAAGTAACAAACATTTCAGGAATGTTACATAAAGCCAGGGTAATTTCTGCAGCATCTCTGATGCACGGAAACTGAGAAAGAGGAAACAAGAAGCAGATTTTTAGGGAAATGGAAGGTGTTACTCTGGTACAAAGGTCTCACATGCTTTCTATGAGGAATGGTGAGTGAACAGCCGGTACGTAGAGAATATGAGACTGAGCTGTGGGACGTGCCATTCTCTTCTGCATAGCATGTGGAAAGCACTGGTCCCACCAAGACCCACACATGTGCAGAAGGCCCTGACTATCACTGATCTAGAAGTTCTGTAGCCTTCTGGCATGGAGGACAGGGGGCTTCAGCCTGTTCTCACAGGCCCACAGCTTTCCTAATTCCCACCAACGCCAATGTTGTGACAGGTACGTAATTCTGGAGTTCATATATGCTATCATAGTCTGTGTTTCTAGACACATTCCTTGGTATTGTTAAAGCTGCCTAAAAGCTTAAGCCGTAGTCGATAGTGGAAAGCTTCATGAGGCCATTGAACACTTGGAATGGGGGATAGGAGGAGCTGAGTGCAGTGATTCCAAAGACCCTCCCACCACCACCACCACCACCACCACCACCACCACCCAAAAAGAAGAGCATCTCATTAACAGCTTTCATGTTGATTCAGTCTTGACATGATACTGGTGTGATGGCTTTTGAATATGATGGGTTAAAACAAATACATTTTTAAAACTGTACTCTCTTGTACTTTTCCAGAGATACTCATGGTCTGCCCTGTATCTGGAGTGTGCTTTGGAAGTTAGAAAATATTTTCCTTCCTTTCTGAGACAATCGCTGTAAAGCTTCACCTGGAAGGGTGCCCCTCAGGCATTGTGCTCCTGTTCTTGATCTGTAGGCAGAGAAACTGAGGCATCAAGTGAAAAAATGATTCCACTGATTTAGGTGACATCCCCACTCTGCCCCTGACACCAGACTCAGCCCTTCACCACCACTGGGCTTGCCTGAGTCCCACTCTCAAGTACCACTGGCCCTGCCCTCCCTCCCCTGAGGGAAAACCTGGAGATCTCTCCAAGGAGGGCATCTTTATTCATGAGCCTGCTGGAGGGAGTCCTAGGAGGCTGTGGGAGGCAGCTCTCTGCTTTCCCTGCAGACTCAGAGATAAATATGGAACTGTGAGAGGAGAGCTTCCCTGCTGGGAGTCAGGGCATCCAACAACAAACAAGGGCGGGTGGCAGGGAGACTCCGGGCCTCTCCCAGCCCCCAGCATCAGTCTCCAGCCTGTTCCCCTCCAAGCAGGCTCAATTGAGTCACTGGGCAGCTATAGGCTGGGCTTCAGGTCCAACACTGCCTGCTCTGTATGCCCAGTAAGGTGCCTACCAGCCTCAGGCACATACATCATTTGCAACTTCTAAGATGCCTCCCTGACTGTCCAGTAAGTCTAAGTTTCCTGCTTCAGATCCTGAAGACCCCAGAGAAATCATCAGACCCACAGTGGGATCAGAGGAGGCAGCTCCTGTGATGTCTTCAACATGCAGAACCCAGATCCCTTCCAAACTGGTCCCAGCGAGAATTTTCTTTTTCCCCAAAACTGCAAGAGATGAGCTTGTTCAGGGTGGTTTAAGAAGTTCAGCTCTGTTCAGGTCGGTTAGAGCAGGTCATGGTGTGTTTTTACTGTATCCACTGCAACAGGTGTCTGGCATAGCATATGATCCAAATTCTAACCACAGGCAGAGACCTCTGTTGTGTCCTTCAGTCGATGCATTACTTCCTTAGGTGTGGCCCACATAACACTCTCTATGAACACATGCACATACTTACACACACATACAGATATTCAGTATAGGCACATACATGCACACACACATTCTCAAACCATAAAGGCATTCATTTAAACACACACACACTTGCACACACATATTTTCACACAATAAACACATATTCACACACATTCACAATAAACACATACATTCGCTCACACACACATACACATACAGGCACATACACATATGCATGCAAATACACCAATACATATATAACACACACAAGCTTATACACATATATGTATGCACATGCACACATGTATACATAAGCATGTACACATACCTGTATACACACATAGATACATATATATACAAGCATGTGCACACATGTGCACACACACACATACCTGAATGTTCTTGAACAAGTAAGTCAAGAGCCCTAGGTCTTTGCCAGAGGCCACAGGCACTAAACCATGTCTGAACATTTTTGACTAATCTGAGTTTTCTAAGCACTGCTGAGCCCCTCGCTGCCTAAGGTCTCACTACAGTGGATGCAGATGACCCATAATGACGGAATGGAGAATCTGCGCTTGTTCACATCTGTATTTCTATTTTAGTTTGATGAGAGATGTGGAATGTCTAGCTCTAGGTCCAAATTGCCTGAATTCAAGATCCTGCCACTAACTAGGTATGTGACCATCGACAAGATACATAACAGCCAAATGCAGTAGTTCTCAACCTTCCTAATGCTGAGACCCTTTAATACAGTTCCTCATGTTGTGGTTGGTGCCCCAAACATAAGATTATTTCATTGCTACTTCATAACTAATTTTGCTACTGTTATGAATCCTAATGTAAATATCTGATATTTCTGATGGTCTTAGATGACTCCTGTGAAAGGATCATTCTACACCCAAAGGAGTCTTGACCCACAGGCTGAGAACCACTGGCCTAGTACCTCTATTTACTCACCTGTGTAATGGGATAGCAGTGGTACCTAGACCACTGGGTTGACAGAGGATCATATGCATAAGTAAGTGTTAGAAACATGCCTGGCATATAGTGCTATGATGTATAATTAAATCAGTGCTTCTTGTCAAAGACAATATCAAAAGTTGTTCAGATTTAGCATTCCAGGGTTTAGTGGAAGTGCTAACGCTGACAGAGAGTAACTTCCCTTTTCTGTGTAAGAGTAAGCAAGCACAGACAGCTTACCCCTTTGCCAAGTGTTGATCAGTCAATATGTGACCCAGAAGGGACCAGGACTCTGCCTCCTGTCCACTAGGCCTGCTTCACATCCCCACAGGATGTTTGAAAGCAGAGAAATTTCCACATCTGGCATGCGAATCCACCTGCCCACCAGAGTAATCATCTGCCCTTTGTCCGTGGGTGTGAAAGGAGCCTTGCCACGATGCCCCTGGCACACACTCAGAGACTCCCCATGCACCAACAGCTAATCCCCGTTTGGTGCCTCTGTACCATTGAGTTAAGCATTGGCAGAACTTTTCTAACATTACTCTCTGGGGAAAGATCAGGCAAAGAGCAAGGAGTTAAGTTGAGAAGGAAAGTGACACAGAGGGAAGGACCTTCCTAGAACATATCCTGAGGGTACTCAGGTCTCTCATAAATTTGCCTCAGTAGGTAGCAAGGTCTCCAAGGTTCTGTTACAACCAACCTACACGATGGGATCCAGTTCCTTGTATTTGTGCTCATGAATTCTAAAAATTGTGTGGGTTGGTTTCTCCCCAGAAAAAGCCCTTCCCCATCCCCACATTCCCTTCACCTCATTCAAGATCTGGTTAATTCAAACAAGACTTCCTCCTAAACCTAGCCTCTGGATCTAGATCTGGATCCATAAAAAAGGAAACCTGGGGATTTCCTGGTATTCCTCTGAGAGTATCTGCACTTGCTGGTCTCCTAGAAACTGGTGGCAGGAAGGAATATGTTGCTCAAGCTATTTGGAAGAAAAAAAAAGGAAAATCTGAATTCCCCAGAGTTTTTTCTGTTGACTACATCATTTGCCTCAGCTGGATCACTGATGCCAACCAGATGTTTATCTGGATGACCCGGGTCTACATGGGTTTGACTGTAAACATAGATGGGACAGCATATGCACAACACATACTGCCAGGGAATACCCACCTCCCTAGTACAGAGTATCTGAGATCACCTTTGTCCTTCCTTGTGTTACTAAGTTTGTGACTCTACACTTGCCTTCCCAGCCACATGAGACTGAGACATTTTTAATGCTTTTCTGCATTTAAGCATCTAGCCAAAACCTATCCCATAATGGAAATACAGAGGATGATTATTATTGGTTCTTTACTCATATGTTTTCTCTACAAAAAGAATGAAACAGCTCTGTTCAATATCCAGCACTACATAAATGGGACTTGGAAGTCCATACCTATAATTCCAGTACTGGGGAACTAAAGGTAAAAAGACTGGAAGTACAAGGTCATCCTCAGCTACAAGTCAGGTTGGAAGCCATGGGACTCGGTTTTAAAAGTGAAGCAAGAGGAGGAGAAGGAAGATGGAAGAAGGAAGAAGATAGAAGAAGGAAGGAAGGAAGGAAGGAAGGAAGGAAGGAAGGAAGGAAAAAATAGAGGAAAAGAAAAAGAACAAGAAGAACAAGAAGAAGGAAGAAGGTTAAATGAATGAATGAAACATCACCACCTGTGTTGTTTTTTTTTTCCAAAGTTCTTTATATTCTTGGCACATGTGTGGAGCACAGCCTTGCTAAGACATAAAGTAATAATAAGAAAATCAACATTTAATTTCATTTGCTGACTTGTCATCAAGTAAACACCATGCAGGAGTCAGGATATCATTATTTGTTCAGTCCACCGGCTCTTTGCAAGTGGAAAGACAGGTACCAATCCCAGGCATTCTAACTCAATGTATGTATCCTTGAATCAGTCAGCCCAGCATCCAGTTCACTCTCAACTTAACCCCTTGTTCTTAGTAATTAACTAATGCTTTGGAAGTCATTACAAACCTTTTGATCAAAGTCCTACATCTAGTAAACTACACAAGTTGAGATCCAATCCCAAATCTCTGGTCTGGTCCTCAAAGCTTGTACCTACTACCATGGCATCCTACCTATAATGTGTGTGTGTGTGTGTGTGTGTGTGTGTGTGTGTGTGTGTGCTCATACATATGCTCATATGTGGAAATGCACATATGTGGGGAGTGACCGTGGCTACATATGTATAAGGAGACCAGAGATCAATCTCCAGTGTTATTACTCAGGTGCTTTGCACTTTGATTTTTTGGTTTATTTGTTTTGCTGGGGATCTGTAGAGTGTTTATTTTCTGCTTTTGAGACAGATTCTTTTACTTGGCCTGAAGCTCACCAACTAGTCTAGCCAGTGAGCCCCAGGGATCCACCTGTCTTCACTTTCACCATGCTTCACTTGACACATCACACCTATCCTACTTTTTTTATAAGTAGGTCCTGAATTTCAAACTCATGTCCTTAAGCTGACGTGGCAATTACTTTATCAACTGAGCTGTCTTCCCAGTCCCCAACTCTCACTTCTTTACATGTCAGGATTTCTTTGTCTTTCCTTCTGTTATCAAACTTCATTCTACACCTGTGCTAGCAGAGATGCGACTATGTGGAACTTGTATAATCTGAAAGTTGAAGACAGAGCAGCATAGTTGGTAGAGTTTAAAAGAGCATGTTAGAGTTGGTGGGTAAATTCTCTCCTTCAGACAACAAAAGGTATATGTATATTCTTGCCTCAGGATTGAATACATTCATTTATCACAATCATTCATCTTTCACAACTGGAACATCCTTACCAAGGGTTGTCACTGCTGTCATCTGTCCCCTTGCGTTACATTGGTGACCAAATGTGGAGGATTCTGAGAGGTAGCCAGCCTGGGCACTCTCATCAGTTGTCCCTGAGATACTGTGAAACCAGTTGAGGATGGGATGAAATGAATTGATTGTAAGTAGACCGCTTGTTCTGGAGAAGTCAGAGAGAAAGCAAATAATCAGGTAAAATCTGCCATGTTGTCCACTTGAGAAGAACAATGTAAGTGAAAGCCAGGTGAGTAGCTGCATTCCGTCTCTCTCGGGGACAGCCATGCTTCCACCAGTACCTTCAAGGATGCTCACCTATAGCCTCACTTCAAAATCAATTAGCTTTAAGAGCTACAAAACAACAACAACAACAACAACAAAAAAGCCTTCTTTCTAATGTACCACATTGGCTCTAAATGGAAATGCATGACAATTCCCAGGCTGTGATTTATTATTGACCGCCTATTTTTGTAACAAATAAGAAAAAGTTGGTAACTCACGATTATCATCAAGCAAAGGACTGGAGAAGTCCCCTTTCCCTAATCAAGATGCTAGTGACCCAATTTACACTGAAAATTGTGTATTGAATGGCACGAAAGAGAATTGATTTGGTTCATACTGCCAACAGTACACTTCAGGATCTCTAACACTTCTGAAAAGGGACAGCGACAGTGAAGATAAGATAGCAACAGAGAAAGGAAGAGATATAAAGGTGGACACAGCAATCCATTGAAAGTATATGCTTTCAAACATTCAATCAACCTGCCTCAGTTTCTTGAGTTCTGGAATTGCAGGCACATACTATTTCACCCACTGTCTGTATGTCTGTTTCTCTACCTATTTATCTTATATTTTACTCAGAATCAGAAAAATAAATTTAAAAATTATAACTGAAAGGAATCCTGAAGCTTCTTTGATGTATCCCTCCCTTTACATCCAGGGTAACAGGAGTCTTAGAGGTAAGCCACACCTTGATACCCTGTCACTTCAAACCTGCATCCTTTCTTCTACAACATGTTGCATCCTTACAACAGGCATGTAGAAAGCACCTACATAATGTGCCAGACCCAACTCTGAGAGGAAGGGAAGATACAATAAAGAACAAAATACAAAACTTTCCTTAGTCTTAGGTGATATTCCTTTTCCCATGGTACGAATCCTAAAGGAAAGGAAACCTGGAAACGATGGTGTCTAGGTTTCCCGCCAACCAGCCTCTATGGAGCTTCCACCAACTCATTTAGGCCACGAGTCCTAATGTGTCCTCTGAGCCAAGAACCAAACTCGTTTCTCGAGAAACTTACTTCAAGATCAGTTTTCTTTTAAAAATCCAATGTCATTTGCAAGAACTGTAAAAAATGGCAGATTACAATGCAAAAAACACCACAATGCCAGAGAGGCGCGATTAGGAAACAGTGTATGTTGTTACAAAGGGCAAGGAGCTGGAGCAACTCTGAGACCTGAGTGGCCCTCTGGGGTGGAGAACGGCGATTGCCCCACCCCCTAACATCGCCTTACTGGAAGCTCAGGTGTTTGGGATCTGCCATGATTGCTTAGTTGCCTTCACAGGATGGCAGACCCCAGGGCTTCTCCTTCACAGTCTCCAGCAAGGCCTCCCTCCTGATCGTGCCAAGCTCATCTTAGATCCAGATCCAAACAGGCTCCTGTGAGTGTCTATTGAGTGAACACATTAACCGGAAACTGGTTTTGGACTCACCATATCTAATTAAGGGGATCTCTCTCTCTCTCTCTCTCTCTCTCTCTCTCTCTCTCTCTCTCTCTCCCACGTGATAGACCACTCGTGCTATTCTGGGACGATTTATCTTCCCATGAATCACCAACTAAAGTAGTCATGACAATGAGGCTTGAAGCAAATGGTAAGCCTTCCTACAGCTGACTTCAGAGCCTTAGGAACACACTTCTCTCCTTGTATTGTCCATTGGGTAAGGTTGCAAGCGGTGCCACCTGTCTGAGCTAACTTGCTATGCTGTCTCTTACTCATTGAACACCTATTGTGTGCCTGGCCTAGTACCAGGCATCAGAGATTAAAATGGTAGCAAAAGTCATTCACTGCCCTATTTAGCTCACCAAGGACATAAGTCAGAAGCCCTATGGGCATTTCACATCTATGATAACTGTCATCAACAGCTGGACTGCACAGAGTGACTGCAGCAGGTTGATCTGACCCAAGAGCTGAAAACTGAGCATGGGGGGGGTGGACAGAGGGAAGAGAGAAGCTTTTCAAACAATGGTGGCAGCAGGACAATGTTGCACACACACACACACACACAGAGAGAGAGAGAGAGAGAGAGAAAGCAGGGTTGCAGCCAGAGGGCATAGTTAGAGCCTCGAAGAATAACAGAAGTCTGAGGAAAAGGGCCAGAAACTGGACATAAAGATTCAGACAGCAGTTGGAGACCTGATAGGAGCCTTGCGTCCTCAGGAGTTATGGGGAGAATTGACTGGAGACCTGAGAGTGGATGTGCAGGAGAGAGGTGAGAGTATCCCATGTCAGTGGACTTAACAGAGTGGCCAAGGCATTGAAGTCATGTCCTGGGTTAGACCTCATAGAATTGAAAAGCTGGTGGCCAAAACTAAAAACCTGATTAGCCTCAAGAACTTGTCAAGCAGCAGCCCAGGGGATGTCCACTGAGAGATCTGTTATGACATGGCTTCTCCCTCCAGCAGCCCATCGTATATACATTGAGGTCTGTTAGGATATGACTTCTCCTTCCAGGGAGCACATAACCATTCTGTCCTCTCTGGGAGTAAAGACACCCTGGACCTGGCAGTCATGGAAGTAACCAGAAGAGTACACGATGGGTAGGTCTATGATAATGGTAACGAAGCTGTATATACTCCATAATAGAAGGAAGGGTGTGGGTCACATGACCCACAACTGGGATCCCAAGCATCATTTACTCCTATTCTCTACCCCTAAGCTGCAAGTGATCTTAGAAGATGTTAGGATATACAGGAAACAGAACATTAACTGCAAATGGGACTCCACACAGCGGCCTCTCTGAGATCATCATCCACAATGGGGTAAAACTTTGCAGTGATGTGATTGTTTAGGGGTCATCCCTACTCGGTAACTCCTTACCCCTGCTCTGTTAATAAGCCAGATAAACTTTAGCAAGTCCTCCTTTGCCTTGTCATGAGTCCCCTATCTGAGGTAAATATATGTTTGTGAATATCTCCCAAAAAATGCTAATGCAACATATTCCAGCACCCATCACCTGCTTGCCCAGGAGCAAAAGGGTTGCTAAACACTCCAGCACTAGTCATGGCTTATACAAGCTGCAGGAAAAACACTAGAGACCCTATCATTAATACCCACTACCAGGGGCCACAGGAGAAGCTGACCAGCCAGACACAAGAGCCACGGCTCCCAGAATAGGCATAAGAATTGAGCGTAGCCCTAGCCTCTGAGGGATCACATAGGAAGTAGGCAAGCCCAACAGGCTAAGCAAGAAACAGACTAAGAGAATGCCAGAGCCCCATGAAGGAGCCTCAGATGTGCAACATAGCCAAGGCAAAGAAAGTGAAAGATGGTGTCCATGCCCTGTCTGTAGGGCTGATGCAGGAGGTGGGGCTTCAGCTGATAGATTTTGAAGCTGGGGACAACCAGAGCTTTGACGAAGATCTTGGTAGATCCAGTCACACCTCCTCACACATCTTATTGGTATGACCTTATGCTAATCACTCAACCTAGAATAGCAGCCACCACCAATTCCTAAAAAGTAGCTGAGCCAGCAAAGGAAAGGGATTTCCTTTCATGGCTATCTACTTGCCTAAACAGATGTGTCCAAACCCACTTCATTCACAGGTTTAGGTGTCCTGCTAACCACAGCAGGGTGAGGGACATGAACTCAGACCTAGAGATGACATCTGTCAGATGAAGAAAGAAGTCTCCCCACTCCTGAGACAGTGTCTTAGGGTTACCATCATTGTGGTGAAACACCATGACCAAAGCTATTTGAGCAGGAAAGAGCTTATTTGGCTTATATTTCCACATCCATAGTCCATCACTGAAGAAAGTCAGGGCAGGAACACAGAAAGAATAGAATCCTGGGAGCAGGAGCTGATGTAGATGCCATGGAGGAGTGCTGGTTGTTGGCTTGCTCATCATGGCGTCCTCAGCCTACTCTCTTATAAAACCCAGGTCCACCAGCTCAGGGATAGCACCTCCCACAATAGGCTGGGCCCTCTTCTATCAACCACTTATTAAAAAAATACCCTCCAAGCTTGCCTACAACCCCATCTTATGGAGGCATTTCCTCATTTGAGGTTCCTTCCTTTTAGATGACTTTAGCTTATGTTTTATGTCAAGGTGACATAAAATTAGCCATTTCAGTTGATCCCTTGTTAATTGACACACAAACACATCACTGTTGAACCGCAACCTTTTCTTTCTTAGTCATCCCCAAGATCTCAAATTAAAAATGTAAATAACTTTTTAAAATTCCCACAGGCCTTACAAGTTCAAAAATATTAAAAGTTCCGTTCCCTTAAGATATCTAGTCTCTTTGAAAAATCCAAAATCTCTTTTAAAAGTTCAAAATCTCTCAACTGTGGAGGCTCATGTAAAAACCAAAAATAAGTTAAATATTTTCATCCTTTAAGAGGGAAGAACAAAGCAAAACCTCACTCCAACTGTGTAAAAATTAAATGTCCTGCTCTCTGGGTTCCTCCAAAGGGCTTGAGTCACTTTTCTGGCTCCACCCCACAGCTGATGTTGTTCTTGGTGGCCATCCCATGGTACTGGCATCTTCAAAATGCTAGGGTCATCTGCTGAAACTGGGCTAAACTTTCACCAATAGCCTCTCCTGGACTTTCTTCAGGGACTCTCATCCTGCCACACAGTGCCAAGCCTCAGCTGTTCTCCATAATCCCTTTATGCCTTCAAAATCAGCACCACCTGGGTGGCTATTTACACTCCCAAGTTCAACTGGGAGCCATGTGGAGAACACAGCTTCTATGTGCTGCCCCTCAGGAAACACTTTCCAGAAGATTTCATCTCAGTGAGGCTGGTCTCCTTTTAATCATCGCTAATTTCTCAGCTCCAGGTGGCCAGCAGGAAAGCAAAGGTTTCACTTCAGTACTTCTGGTATCTTGTTAATCACAGCCAGTCCTTCAGCTCCAGCTGACCAGAACCACGGAGTCTTAATTCAAAATAACAAATGGTCCCGATAGTCTCTAAATTTCCCTGTCAAACTTCACAGGCCAGGCCTGCATCATCTGCCTTGCCCTCAGTGTTCTTATCTTCCAAGTTCCTACAAAACAGCTCACTGAGATCTCAACACTGCATGGCTTTTCTAGCTCAAAATCCTAAAGTCCTTCCACAATCCTATGCAAAACAACATGGTAAGCTCTGTCTCAGCCATGATGCACTATCCTGGTACCAACGCCTCTTGGTTAAGATTGCTATTACTGTGATGAAGCACTATGACTAAAGCAGCTTGCGGAAGGAAGGGTTGATTTGGCTTATACTTCCACATCTGTCCACTACCAAAGGAAGTCAGGACAGGAACTGAATCAAGGCAGGAACCTGGGGGCAGGAGCAGATGCAGAGGCTCTGAAGAAATGATACTTCCTGGCTTGTTTCTCAAAGCTTGCTCAGCCTGCTTTCTTATAGAACCCAGGACCACCAGCCCAGGGATGGAACCACCCACAATAATCTGGGTCCTTGTCCCTCAATCACTAATTAAGAAAATGCCCCAGGGCAAACCTTTAATCCTAGTACTTGAGAGACAGAGGCGGGCTGATTTCTATGAGTTGGAGGCCAGCCTGGTGTACAGAGTGAGCTCCCAAATTTATGGAGGCATTTTCTTAATTGCAGTTCTCAATTAGCATGTGTCAGATTGACCTAAAACTACTCAGTAGAAGCCATTACTATGCCTGTGTTCATAGGGGTGTGGATGTTCAAGAAGAGGCTGCGATGCAGCACAGTGGCAGGCACTGCTCACCCCATCCTACCTAAGAATCTGAGTTCACAGAACAGAATGGACAGTGAGAGGTCATCTTAATAACAACTGAGCCCTGTGGTTGGGTGGAGTGCAGGCCTCTCCCATGGCCCTGTGCAGCACAACCACCCAGAGGTCTCTTCTCCTTGGTTCCATCTTGACCTCTGCTCCAGGCTGACTAACATACAGAATCCGGTTCTGTGGTCTGAGGGCTGTATGTTCGTCTTCAGCTAGGAGCTGGGGAGCTGGCTGAGCCCTGCAATGACCTTGGTGTCACATGCTCCTGGCACAATGCATCAGCCATCACAGTAGGCTGGGGCAGGTCCAGGCCTCCTTCTGGTTTGTGCAGTGCCCATTTCAGGTCATTTGAGGGATTTAAGAGGGTTCCGACATGTCTCATTACAAAGAAGCAGAAAGAGGACGTGGGCATCTTTCCAGATGAAAAAATTCTCGTGAGATGACCACACACAGACACAGACACACACACACAGACACACACACACACACACCACCACACATACACACACACTCCACCATGCTCTCTAAATTTCACACAACTTCCAGATAAGTGAGACATACTCCATCAGCAGCTAGATGCAGAGGAGAGCTGAGTGAGAGACAGCAGCAGACTGTGTGGAAGGCTTAGTGCTCTGAGACCATTTCTATGCCCACTCTGGTGGTCTGGAGACATGACTTACTTATGTTAGGCACAGAAAGGCGGGGGGCCTCGGCACTTCTCAGAGGTAATGAACCTTTCAGTCTTCACTGCTGGGTAAATGCTGTAAAGAAATGCAGGGACAACCCCCTGTCTCAGGAAAAGCTTCTGCTGTAGAGCTAATTGGTTCTTCAAAGACTCCTGTTTTTACCAGAGAGAGAAGCAAAAACCACAGGCATTTCTTAGGCTCGGCTCTCTTCTCCTGAGTATTAGTTTCCCTGGGGCAGGCAGGGCTATGGAGTTCTGTCAGGTACAGCGGAGATTTGTGTGATCCTGAAACTCTAGGCTGTGCAGAAAATCAAAAGATGGTTAAACCTGGTTGTAAGGTGAAAGGAAGTGAATGTTTATTTTCCTAAAGTTTAAAACTCATAATTTTGTGTTTACTGCTCTCGTGTGTGAATTTATATACAAATTGTATTTTTGTACTTATTTATGAGGTAGCTTCTCGTAGTTACTTTTCTATTGCTGTGATGAGATACCACGACCAAGGCAGCTTATAGAAGAAAGAGGTTTTTCAGAAGGTGAGCCCATGACTATTGTGGTGGGGGGGGGAGGGGCAGGGGAGAGATGGGGGGAAGGCACAGCACTTGGCAGATAGGCCTGGTGCTGGACCAGTAGCATTAATGATAGTGGAGGAGTTTATGGTAACTTGAATGAGAATGTCCCCAAAAGGTTAATATTCAGATACTTGGTCCCTAGTTGGTGGAACTGGTTTGGGGAAGGATTAGGCCTTCTTCGTAGATGTATGTCACTTGAGATTACAATGCTATATAATTCTTTGTTTGTTTCCATTTGTGTTGCCAACGGTTAATACAAGGTTGATACATAGTAGCTGCTCATAGAATGTTTTTAAAATTAAAGAATGAACCAGTCTTAAAAATAATCCTGGATTTCATTTTTAGTGTTTCTCTGAAGCACAAACATACTGCCAGCAGGTGGCGACAAACACAGCAGAGCATTCCAGGCTTTGGGACTGATGGAAGCTAGGAATTATATAACACTTCAACAAATGTGGATTTCATGTTTATTTCCTCAGCCAACTCCTGATTACGAGAATAACAATGTGTGGTAGAAGTGTCTCGGTGGATCTCAGTTCAAATTCTGCTTCTTATAGCCTACATCTTGTACAAACTCTTTCAAGATTTGACTACTTACCCATCAAAATAAATAAATAAATAAATAAATAAATAAAAGGAGGCAAGAGGAGGTTGAGACAAGATTTCTTTGTGTAGCCCTGGCTGTCCTGGGACTCTGACTGTAGGCCAGGAAGGTCTCAAACACATAGAGATATGTCTGCCTTTGCCTCCTGAGTGTACCACCTCAGCCCAGATCTAAAATAAATTTGATAATACCATGCTCTATTAAATGGGTTAAATGAGGTAACAATAGTACCCTATACAGACATATAGGTATAATTTCAATGCTCGTTTCAAAAGCCAGTGTGTGGTGCATGCCTGAAATCCTAGCACTTAAGAGATGGAAGCAGGCAGACAGATTAAGTGTCCAAGGCCAGCCTAGGCTACAGGGGAACCCTATCTTAAAATAGTAACAAAAAATTCAGTCAATGAAAATTACTTCCGTATCAATACTTAATATAGAAGTTGAAGTAATATATATGGAAGTTGGGAGAAATCAAGAGTATTATTAAGAGAAAAAAAAAACCATGCTCAGCCCCTGTTTTTCACTGAGAGAAATAGGTTAGGGTTCAAGCTCCTGCTCTCTTCTTAAACAGATTGAGTATACTGTGGTTCCATTTTTCCATAATGATCCGTCTGGTGTTAGACCAAGCCATCAAAAGGAGAGATATCTTCTGATAAGAAAAGCTCAGAACATGACCGGAGTTTTCAGAGGAAACGGTCACTCCAGACACACAACAGTTCTCATGCCAGCACTTCCACAGCAAAATGCATGGGCCACCAGAGTCAGTAAATAGACCCTCTTCAAGGCATATGTAACTTTTATAGTCCAAAATCTGTGATCGATTTTTTCCTCTCAAGAATTTCCAGTTCTAAATTAATTTTTAATATACTGACCTACAGTGCCCGGCTATTTTTAGATAAAGCTGTCAGCTATCCCTTAACTTAAAAGTTTGCTGAGAGACATAAAAAAGTGGAAATACCATCCTGCCAGAAATGAGGGGGAAAAGAAAAGTGCCCAGGGCTCTCTGGTGACTGCATAAAGGCTGCTGGATAAACCACCCTAAGCAGCAGAGATCCTGGGGAATTCTTAGAAAGGTTGGTTCTGCTCCATTCTAGGGCCAGGTCTCAAGCACCAGCCCTACCTACAAGTAGAGCAGCGCATCAATAAAGGGACCTGCCTATAAAGGGACAACCTCCACTGGTGCCCATGACCCACAAAGAGCAAGCGTGCACGTTAGAATGTGTCAGGTATGAATTTCCTCCTTCCCACACGCAGAACCCGTCATCCAGACCTCATGTTCAAGTCCCTCAGTAGCTAGAGGGGAGATGAATAAGAATAAGAATCCTACTGAACGGGCCACAAGGAAGTAAGCACTTCCCTGTAGAACCCATTCTCCAGGTCTCCTGAGCTCTGTTCACCCCATGTTCCAGCTCTTAGCAGTTAAAAAAAATCATGGCAGACTCCAAATGATCTCCACAATGACTACGTGGTCCAGGCACACAAGGATTTCAAGCTGTTGGTTTCTGCATCTCCAGCAACCAGGATGATACTCAAAGAAGAAACCTTGGAATTTTGATTGAGTACTGATAAGAGGAGGTTCTGAGAAACAGGATACAGTTAGGGAGCAAGGAAACAAAGGCCAATGCTGGCCCTCGGGACCACATAAAAGTAAGGTTGATGCCCGGGTGTAGTGGCACATGTCTGTAAATCCAGATCTTGAGAGGCAGGAGCAGGTGGGTACAAGGCCAGCCTGGTCTATATAGTGAGTACCAGGTCAGGAGGGTTGCAGAGTGAGACCCTGTCTCAAAAGAAATTGAGGGAAGGGGAAGAATGGTGAAAACACTAAGTAGCTTTAAAGTTTGTGTCTTCTAAGATATGAAAAATGAAACAATTGCCCTTCTTTTAAGCCACTAAATGTTGGGGTGATTTTTACTACACAATGACAGAAATAAGAACAGTATAGAGAAGTGACAGCTACTAAACCCAGTGGTCCTCAACCGTCCTAACACCATGTCCCTTTAATTTTCTGTTTTAATTTCATGTTCATTGGTGTTTTCCTGCTTATATGTCTGTGTGAGGATGTCAGAGACACTGGAACTGGAGTTACCTACAGTTGTGAGCTCCTATGTGGATGCTGGGAATTGAACCCTCATCCTCTGAAAGAATAGCCAGTGCTTTTAACAACTGAGCCATCTTTCTAGCCCCCAGCTGTGACCCTTTAATACAGTACCTCATGTTATGGTGATCCTAACCATAGAATTATTTTTGTTGCTACTTTATAACCGTAATTTTGCTACTGTTATGAATCATAACATAAACACCTGTTTTCCTTTGGTCTTAGGCAACTCCTGAGGAAGGGTTGTTCTACAACCTTCCCCAAAATGGTCTCAACCCACAAGTTGGGAACACTGTACTAAACACAGTCTGTAGTGGCGTCCCCCACCCCTATAATTCTGTGTAGGTCATACACATAGAATCCTGGTATGAAAAGGCCTATTTTATTTCTATGGCAAATTTTCTTTTACTAATTTAAAAAAAATATCTTATTATTAATCTATGTGTGCCTGCAGGTGATATATGATGTGTACATGAGTGTGGGCACACAGGTGCTGCAGCATGTAGGTGGAGGTCAGAGGACAACTTTTGGGAGTCAGTTCTCTCTCTTCCCTTTACCTGGAGCCCTTGAATCAAACTTGTGTCAAATAGCAAGTCCCTTTACCTGATGGACCTGGAGGAAACTCATCTACTTTCCAGTGTGCTTCTGGGAACAGGAAGAAGTAGGTGGGCAGGGTGGAGGAGAACCTAGCAGGGAAGGATACAATTGTATCCATGGCCCCAGGGGCAATGAGGCCAAGGGGACAGATAGGCTAAAGAGGGCACACTGGTGGCCATCCAAGTAGTGACTGCTCACACGGTTCTTCCAGTCAAGCAAAACCTAGGGCAGGAACAGAAGAGACCTGGTGTTCTGCCAAATGTGTATTTACAATATATTCATCCAGAATGCAAACAGACCTTCCATGCATGACTTGGACAGTGCTGTTTGCTTTTGTTTCTGTTTTGGGTCTTGAGATACATGTGGTTGTCAGTGCTCAGCACTGCCTGCTGTTTGTGGCACACCTGGGATCTGTTTTGAGGGCACCAGGACCACTGTGAACTGGCTCTCAAGGTCCCCTAGCCCTATCATAGATGTCCTCTCTTCTGCTCCTGTTGTCCGTTCTGTCACCCACACAGCCTGTTGCCTGCTGGCTCTGTGAAGAAAGCTCTTTATGTCTCTCACAATAAGCCTAGTCATGTTCTATTTTTAATGGCTTTTTAAATGTCTGCTCTGCAAAGGAAAAGTCCCTGTATTAAGAAAAAAAAAAAAAAAAAAAACAACTGGACTCTCACCCAGGGAGGTGACACACTGTGTCATGACACCAGAGACAGAGGCAGAAAACTGGTCCCTGCATCCTGTGGTGTGGTGACCCTAAAGGAACCTAGAAAATGTTGCGTCACCCCATGTGGCCTGTTACCTGCCTCTGTCCTGCCCTGGAGGTGACTAAAGGAACTACAGAAAAACAAGGTGTTGAATGACTGGGGGCCTCATCAATCCACATGCCTCCACAGGAAATAGTCTATACCTGTGCTCAAAGAGAATGAGAGAAGGCCTCCCCTTCTGCCTCCCTTTCCTTGATCATCATTGGCCCAGTGCATTCTGCTGGACAGATAAGGCTCACACAGTCTCCAACCATGCTCCATAGCCAGGATACACTGTAACTGGCACGGTATAAGCCTCTGCCTGTTCATGATGCTAACTCTACCCTGGGGCCTCTCTGCACCTGTACTTACTCCTGCTTCTGACCGGTGACTCATGTTCTCTTTGCAGTTCTTCCCCTATGGAGACGCTTCCAAGTTCGCACAGCACGCCTTCCGCACCTTCGACAAGAACGGTGATGGCACCATCGACTTCCGAGAGTTCATCTGTGCCCTGTCCATCACCTCCAGAGGCAGCTTTGAGCAGAAACTGAACTGGGCTTTCAACATGTACGATCTGGACGGTGACGGCAAGATCACCCGGGTGGAGATGCTGGAGATTATCGAGGTGAGTCTTCGAGAGGGGACACAGGGAAGATCTCACAGAAGCCATCTAGACAGCTGTTCCTCTCACTCTCTGCAAGCCCTGCTAGTTACACACCAAGCTTTGGTTTCTCCCACCGTGAGCCCATTGTAGCGCAGGGCAGGGCAGTCACAGAGGCAAAAGTAGGGCATTCCTGTAACATAAAACTGGTGTTTTAGCCATCTACTCAGTACAAGGCCTTCAACAACAACAACAGCAACAAAGAGCTTTCTGGGAGCGAAGGGTATTAGCAGGTCAGCCTCTAGTTCTCATTTGGGTCCTGCTGAACAAGACAATCCCTTCCTTAAACCGTTTTGAACTGGGTCAGAGCCCAGTGCAGCCAGCAGCTGTGGGGCCCCCTCACCCCATCCCACCCGACCCCTGTAAGACTCAATGGAATCCAGAGATCTTTTCCAGTTGTGTTGGTGAAAACCCTTGATTCCTCTACCTACTGCTCTGGTTAGGTCATCAATCACCATTTCTTCTTGTGCTGCCTGCTGGATATGCCCGCCCCTCTAGAGTTCTCACAGTTTCCCCTCCCCTCCCCTCC